>NC_052345.1:5833654-5948654 GCF_016432855.1 Salvelinus namaycush
TCCCCCCCTCTCTCCTACTTACAGGACTGTAGTATGTGTGACTCTCCTTTCTATCCCCTCTCCCTCTCTCCCCCTCCCCCCCCTCTCCTACTTACAGGACTGTAGTATCTGTGTGACTCTCCTCCCCTCCCCCCCTCTCTCCTACTTATAGGACTGTAGTATCTGTGTGACTCTCCTCCCCTCTCCCTCTCTCCTCCCCCCCTCTCTCCTACTTACAGGACTCTGTAGTATCTGTGTGACTCTCCTCTCTATCCCACCCACCTCTCTCCTCCCCCTCTCTCCTACTTACAGGACTTTGTAGTATCTGTGTGACTCTCTTCTTCTGTTCCATCATATTGAAGTCCTGTCTGAGGTCAGGTGACATGTTCCTCTCTCTCAGGTACTCGGGATCGTTGGGGTCGATGCGGTCAAAGTATCGTTCCTTAGGACCACCGGGTCCTCCGCCGCCGCTGGGCGTGGGAGGGGTGGTCACCACGGCGTGATGGCCGCCTGTGCTCATGCCTGCTTCCTACGCTGCTCTGATCGAGCTCAGCTTCTCACTGGAACGAGGGAGAGAGAGAGAGAGAGGGTTAGAATAGAGATCTGACAGTTTGAGTTGCATCATTCAAGTTGCTTGAGATGTCACTTGCAACCTGTAACTGCAACAGTAATTGTGTCCAAATTGCCGTGTGACAGCGGTTTTACACTGAACTAAACTAAAAGACGCAATGGAAATAGAACAGATATGTTGAAAAACACTGGAAATAGGACAGATATGTTGAAAAACAATGGAAATAGGACAGATATGTTGAAAAACAATGGAAATAGGACAGATATGTTGAAAAACAATGGAAATAGGACAGCTATGTTGAAAAACAATGGAAATAGGACAGCTATGTTGAAAAACAATGGAAATAGGACAGATATGTTGAAAAACAATGGAAATAGGACAGATATGTTGAAAAACAATGGAAATAGGACAGCTATGCTGAAAAACAATGGAAATAGGACAGATATGTTGAAAAACAATGGAAATAGGACAGATATGTTGAAAAACAATGGAAATAGGACAGCTATGTTGAAAAACAAGTCCAGAACATGTAGTTCCCAACTTCCCATGTAGTGGTGGAAAGGTTTATCATCCCAAAGGGAACATTTATTCTAATTCGCCAGACTGTGGGAAAACAATGGTTTTAAGTCGTGTTGCAAACTACTATTGAGCACAGATGCAGAGCCCCGAGTTATGAATACACACAAACTAAGTCTATTCCTGTGGGAAACAACTGATCCAAATGAAAATAATCCAAACTAGCATGAACCATTGACTTTAAAAAAATCCAAACTAGTGGCAAACAGACAAGTCAAAGAGGACTATCACTGCAAAATAAGTGAAATCCAATGAACAGCAACCATTCACTTTAACCAAACTGCATGCTAAACAGACAGTGAGACATGAGTATGCAGAGCACCAGGTCAAGTGTAAATACAAAGTCAATTCATTTGACCATCACCTTTTCTAAAGAAGCCATTCCTATGACATTACTCTTCACACAGAGAGATACACAGACAGAAGTACAAGCCATTCCTATGACATTACTCTTCAACCAGAGAGATACACAGACAGAAGTACAGGCCATTCCTATGACATTACCCTTCAAACAGAGATACACAGACAGAAGTACAGGCCATTCCTA
Organism: Salvelinus namaycush; assembly: GCF_016432855.1. Classification (NCBI taxonomy): domain Eukaryota; kingdom Metazoa; phylum Chordata; class Actinopteri; order Salmoniformes; family Salmonidae; genus Salvelinus; species Salvelinus namaycush. The sequence continues at coordinate 5,835,328 of NC_052345.1, forward strand.
TGACATTACTCTTCAACCAGAGAGATAAACAGACAGAAGTACAAGCCATTCCTATGACATTACTCTTCAAACAGAGAGATAAACAGACAGAAGTACAAGCCATTCCTATGACATTACTCTTCAAACAGAGATACAGACAGAAGTACAAGCCATTCCTATGACATTACTCTTCAAACAGAGATACACAGACAGAAGTACAAGCCATTCCTATGACATTACTCTTCAAACAGAGAGATACACAGACAGAAGTACAAGCCATTCCTATGACATTACTCTTCACACAGAGATACAGACAGAAGTACAAGCCATTCCTATGACATTACCCTTTAAACAGAGATACAGACAGAAGTACAAGCCATTCCTATGACATTACCCTTCAAACAGAGATACACAGACAGAAGTACAAGCCATTCCTATGACATTACTCTTCACACAGAGATACAGACAGAAGTACAAGCCATTCCTATGACATTACTCTTCACACAGAGAGATACACAGACAGAAGTACAAGCCATTCCTATGACATTACTCTTCACACAGAGAGATAAGCAGACAGAAGTACAAGCCATTCCTATGACATTACTCTTCAAACAGAGATACACAGACAGAAGTACAGGCCATTCCTATGACATTACTCTTCACACAGAGAGATAGACAGAAGTACAAGCCATTCCTATGACATTACTCTTCACACAGAGAGATAGATAGACAGAAGTACAGGATAACAGGTGACAGTGACATGTCCCACAGGGGACAGACGGACAGAGAGGAAACAACAGCAACGTGTCTGCCAAGCAGGAAGAGGATGCCCATCCTATCAGGTCGTCTGCTGTGGGAAACGTTGCTCTCTGATTGGTCAACGATCTGACGCCAGCAACAGGAGTCAGGACCCGCTCTGACTCTGGACAGATTTTTGTTTCCATCGTACACACACACACACGCTGTTATCTACATGGAACGTGCTCCAGAGCGGGAGAGAAAGACAAACAAAGCGAACGGGAGAGAGAGAGACTCATATTTTGTTAGCCCATCAGGGTCATGACTGGGTTAGTGAATACATTTCCCCTGACTGTTGCCTCACCCTGTTCCAGTTGGCATGACAACACACAACAATTGGAAACAGCTATAGTACGTCATGTGTTATTGACTCTCCTGAACCACTTGTTGCCATGCCAAATGAAGGAGAGAGCACAACAACGTCTGCAAAAGGGCCATGGATTTAATGACGGTATGAATGGAAAAGATCAACTAACGAGACAGAGAGTGTAAGAAACCATCTCCCAGGTTGCTTTGCGGCGTGGCTGTGCAGGTCGAAGGCTTCCGCATGCTCCGGTTTGGCTGGCGCCTAGCCGAGTGAGCTCACATACTCTCTTCAAAGACCTTCGCTTGAAAAAGCAAAAAGCGGCAGTAGTTCCGTTTGTCCATCTTGAAATGCCGTAGCCAGTATACACTTCCTCAAAATAGTCTGAATTCATCTAAGATAACTCAACTGTCATTCATTTTGACGGTTCTGCCGAGGAGATCTTAGTCATGCAATTTCACATGACTTAAATGTTTGGTGCAGTATTTCTCTTCGGCCTCGAGAAAAATAGTTGTGTGGACGAACAGATGGAAAAAAACTGTTGCCGAAGACCAAAACGTCACAAAATGTCATCATAATATATGCATGAACTTTTCCAGATGGGAAGCATGCGGATCGCCTTCAGGTTAAGCCTTGTATTAGCGATGGGAGGGGCAGCATTAGCGATGGGAGGGGCAGCATTAGCGATGGGAGGGGCAGCATTAGCGATGGGAGGGGCAGCATTAGCGATGGGAGGGGCAGCATTAGCGATGGGAGGGGCAGCATTAGCGATGGGAGGGGCAGTATTAGCGATGGGAGGGGCAGTATTAGCGATGGGATGGGCAGTATTAGCGATGGGATGGGCAGCATTAGCGATGGGAGGGGCAGCATTAGCGATGAGAGGGGCAGTATTAGCAATGGGACGGGCAGTATTAGCAATGGGACGGGCAGTATTAGCGATGGGAAGTATTAGAGATGGGCAGTATTAGAGATGAGATGGGCAGTATTAGAAATGGGAAATATTAGAGATGGGAGGGGCAGTATTAGAGATGTAAGGGGCAGTATTAGAGATGTAAGGGGCAGTATTAGAGATGTAAGGGGCAGTATTAGAGATGTAAGGGGCAGTATTAGAGATGGAAGGGGCAGTATTAGAGATGGAAGGGGCAGTATTGGAGAAGGAAGGGGCAGTATTAGAAATGGAAGGGGCAGTATTAGAAATGGAAGGGGACGTATTAGAGATGGAAGGGGACGTATTAGAGATGGAAGGGGACGTATTAGAGATGGGAGGGGACGTATTAGAGATGGGAGGGGACGTATTAGAGATGGGAGGGGACGTATTAGAGATGGGAGGGGACGTATTAGAGATGGGAGGGGACGTATTAGAGATGGAAGGGGCAGTATTAGAGATGGAAGGGGCAGTATTAGAGATGGAAGGGGCAGTATTAGAGATGGAAGGGGCAGTATTAGAGATGGAAGAGGTAGTATTAGAGATGGAAGAGGTAGTATTAGAGATGGAAGAGGTAGTATTAGAGATGGAAGGGGCAGTATTAGAGATGGGAGGGGTAGAGAGTAGGCTGACCTCAACCAGGTGGCTTGAGGTTTCCACCCAACAGAGAGAGAGCGACCACTACAGCTGGAACTGTTTTCACACACAGACAGACAGAGACAGACAGACAGAGACAGACAGAGACAGACAGAGAGAATGTAAACATATGTTTCCCATGACAATAAAAAACATTGAATTGAATTGAGAGAGAAAGCGAGAGAGACCTCTACAGCTGAGATTGTTTACCAATCACTCCAGTCACATGACCGCAGGCCACTTAAGAGGGTTACCCTAGTAGCAGAGACATATCTACTGTACCTGCCGTCTCACTCTCTCTCCCCCTTTATTTTCTCCCTGTCTCTTTCCCTTCCTTCCTCTTTCCCTCTCTTTTTACCCCTTGGATTTGAACGAGGGAGGGAGTTAGGGATGGAGGAATAGAGGGATGGAGGAATAGAGGGATGGAGGGAGAGAAGGTAGGTTATTTTCTTTGCTGCTCTGCGTTGCTAAGCTGCTCCTTCAGGTCTAATGGAACTCAACAAGATGTTTCATATTAAGAGCCACAACGCACAGCTCTGGGCTACCCTGCAGTCTGGACCCGACCCGGTGTGTTGAACAACGCTCTGGGCTACCCTGCAGTCTGGACCCGACCCGGTGTGTTGAACAACGCTCTGGGCTACCCTGCAGTCTGGACCCGACCCGGTGTGTTGAAAAACGCTCTGGGCTACCCTGCAGTCTGGACCCGACCCGGTGTGTTGAACAACGCTCTGGGCTACCCTGCAGTCTGGACCCGACCCGGTGTGTTGAACAACGCTCTGGGCTACCCTGCAGTCTGGACCCGACCCGGTGTGTTGAACAACGCTCTGGGCTACCCTGCAGTCTGGACCCGACCCGGTGTGTTGAACAACGCTCTGGGCTACCCTGCAGTCTGGACCCGACCCGGTGTGTTGAACAACGCTCTGGGCTACCCTGCAGTCTGGACCCGACCCGGTGTGTTGAACAACGCTCTGGGCTACCCTGCAGTCTGGACCCGACCCGGTGTGTTGAACAACGCTCTGGGCTACCCTGCAGTCTGGACCCGACCCGGTGTGTTGAACAACGCTCTGGGCTACCCTGCAGTCTGGACCCGACCCGGTGTGTTGAACAACGCTCTGGGCTACCCTGCAGTCTGGACCCGACCCGGTGTGTTGAACAACGCTCTGGGCTACCCTGCAGTCTGGACCCGACCCGGTGTGTTGAACAACGCTCTGGGCTACCCTGCAGTCTGGACCCGACCCGGTGTGTTGAACAACGCTCTGGGCTACCCTGCAGTCTGGACCCGACCCAGTGTGTTGAACAACGCACAGCGCTACCCTGCAGTCTGGACCTGACCCAGTGTGTTGAACAACGATCTGGGCTACCCTGCAGTCTGGACCCGACCCGGTGTGTTGAACAACGCACAGCTCTGGGCTACCCTGCAGTCTGGACCCGACCCGGTGTGTTGAACAACGCTCTGGGCTACCCTGCAGTCTGGACCCGACCCGGTGTGTTGAACAACGCACAGCTCTGGGCTACCCTGCAGTCTGGACCCGACCCAGTGTGTTGAACAACGCTCTGGGCTACCCTGCAGTCTGGACCCGACCCGGTGTGTTGAACAACGCACAGCTCTGGGCTACCCTGCAGTCTGGACCCGACCCGGTGTGTTGAACAACGCACAGCGCTACCCTGCAGTCTGGACCCGACCCAGTGTGTTGGACAACGCTCTGGGCTACCCTGCAGTCTGGACCCGACCCAGTGTGTTGAACAACGCACAGCGCTACCCTGCAGTCTGGACCCGACCCGGTGTGTTGGACAACGCACAGCTCTGGGCTACCCTGCAGTCTGGACCCGACCCAGTGTGTTGAACAACGCACAGCGCTACCCTGCAGTCTGGACCCGACCCAGTGTGTTGAACAACGCACAGCTCTGGGCTACCCTGCAGTCTGGACCCGACCCAGTGTGTTGGACAACGCACAGCTCTGGGCTACCCTGCAGTCTGGACCCGACCCAGTGTGTTGGACAACGCACAGCGCTACCCTGCAGTCTGGACCTGACCCAGTGTGTTGAACAACGCACATCTCTGGGCTACCCTGCAGTCTGGACCCGACCCAGTGTGTTGGACAACGCTCTGGGCTACCCTGCAGTCTGGACCCGACCCAGTGTGTTGAACAACGCTCTGGGCTACCCTGCAGTCTGGACCCGACCCAGTGTGTTGGACAACGCTCTGGGCTACCCTGCAGTCTGGACCCGACCCAGTGTGTTGAACAACGCACAGCGCTACCCTGCAGTCTGGACCCGACCCGGTGTGTTGGACAACGCACAGCTCTGGGCTACCCTGCAGTCTGGACCCGACCCAGTGTGTTGAACAACGCACAGCGCTACCCTGCAGTCTGGACCCGACCCAGTGTGTTGAACAACGCACAGCTCTGGGCTACCCTGCAGTCTGGACCCGACCCAGTGTGTTGGACAACGCACAGCTCTGGGCTACCCTGCAGTCTGGACCCGACCCAGTGTGTTGGACAACGCACAGCGCTACCCTGCAGTCTGGACCCGACCCAGTGTGTTGAACAACGCTCTGGGCTACCCTGCAGTCTGGACCCGACCCAGTGTGTTGGACAACGCTCTGGGCTACCCTGCAGTCTGGACCCGACCCAGTGTGTTGAACAACGCACAGCGCTACCCTGCAGTCTGGACCCGACCCGGTGTGTTGGACAACGCACAGCTCTGGGCTACCCTGCAGTCTGGACCCGACCCAGTGTGTTGAACAACGCACAGCGCTACCCTGCAGTCTGGACCCGACCCAGTGTGTTGAACAACGCACAGCTCTGGGCTACCCTGCAGTCTGGACCCGACCCAGTGTGTTGGACAACGCACAGCTCTGGGCTACCCTGCAGTCTGGACCCGACCCAGTGTGTTGAACAACGCTCTGGGCTACCCTGCAGTCTGGACCCGACCCAGTGTGTTGGACAACGCACAGCTCTGGGCTACCCTGCAGTCTGGACCCGACCCAGTGTGTTGGACAACGCTCTGGGCTACCCTGCAGTCTGGACCCGACCCAGTGTGTTGAACAACGCACAGCGCTACCCTGCAGTCTGGACCCGACCCAGTGTGTTGAACAACGCTCTGGGCTACCCTGCAGTCTGGACCCGACCCAGTGTGTTGAACAACGCACAGCGCTACCCTGCAGTCTGGACCCGACCCAGTGTGTTGGACAACGCACAGCTCTGGGCTACCCTGCAGTCTGGACCCGACCCAGTGTGTTGAACAACGCTCTGGGCTACCCTGCAGTCTGGACCCGACCCAGTGTGTTGGACAACGCTCTGGGCTACCCTGCAGTCTGGACCCGACCCAGTGTGTTGAACAACGCACAGCGCTACCCTGCAGTCTGGACCCGACCCAGTGTGTTGAACAACGCACAGCGCTATCCTGCAGTCTGGACCCGACCCAGTGTGTTGAACAACGCACAGCTCTGGGCTACCCTGCAGTCTGGACCCGACCCAGTGTGTTGGACAACGCACAGCTCTGGGCTACCCTGCAGTCTGGACCCGACCCAGTGTGTTGAACAACGCACAGCTCTGGGCTACCCTGCAGTCTGGACCCGACCCAGTGTGTTGGACAACGCACAGCGCTACCCTGCAGTCTGGACCCGACCCAGTGTGTTGAACAACGCACAGCTCTGGGCTACCCTGCAGTCTGGACCCGACCCAGTGTGTTAGACAACGCACAGCGCTACCCTGCAGTCTGGACCTGACCCAGTGTGTTGAACAACGCTCTGGGCTACCCTGCAGTCTGGACCCGACCCAGTGTGTTGGACAACGCACAGCTCTGGGCTACCCTGCAGTCTGGACCCGACCCAGTGTGTTGGACAACGCACAGCTCTACCCTGCAGTCTGGACCTGACCCAGTGTGTTGAACAACGCACATCTCTGGGCTACCCTGCAGTCTGGACCCGACCCGGTGTGTTGAACAACGCTCTGGGCTACCCTGCAGTCTGGACCCGACCCAGTGTGTTGGACAACGCACAGCGCTACCCTGCAGTCTGGACCTGACCCAGTGTGTTGAACAACGCACATCTCTGGGCTACCCTGCAGTCTGGACCCGACCCAGTGTGTTGGACAACGCTCTGGGCTACCCTGCAGTCTGGACCCGACCCAGTGTGTTGAACAACGCACAGCTCTGGGCTACCCTGCAGTCTGGACCCGACCCAGTGTGTTGGACAACGCACAGCTCTGGGCTACCCTGCAGTCTGGACCCGACCCAGTGTGTTGAACAACGCACAGCTCTGGGCTACCCTGCAGTCTGGACCCGACCCAGTGTGTTGAACAACGCACAGCGCTACCCTGCAGTCTGGACCCGACCCAGTGTGTGTGTTTCAATGGGACTGCATAGACTCAGAGGCGGCTATGAGCTGGTGCGCATGGTGGTGACTTCAGGCCCTGCAAGTTCCTCTCGGTGTTGCAAGGGACACAGCTATAATAGTTTTAACATACAGTAGGGGAACTTGTACGGACACAAAGCAAGACGAATGATCTCTTTATGACTTTATTGTAAGACACAATTAATACATTTCCCTCAAAGAGCTAATGTACATAGTACCAGTCTGTCTGTACACTACATGTTTGAGCCAAACTCCAGTAGGTATATTATATGTACATAGTACCAGTCTGTCTGTATGTACATTACATGTTTGAGCCAAACTCCAGTAGGTATATCATATGTGTACATAGTACCAGTCTGTCTGTATACTACATGTTTGAGCCAAACTCCAGTAGGTATATCATATGTGTACATAGTACCAGTCTGTCTGTATGTACACTACATGTTTGAGCTAAACTCCAGTAGGTATATCATGTGTACATAGTACCAGTCTGTCTGTACACTACATGTTTGAGCTAAACTCCAGTAGGTATATTATATGTGTACATAGTACCAGTCTGTCTGTATACTACATGTTTGAGCTAAACTCCAGTAGGTATATTATATGTGTACATAGTACCAGTCTGTCTGTACACTACATGTTTGAGCCAAACTCCAGTAGGTATATTATATGTGTACATAGTACCAGTCTGTCTGTACACTACATGTTTGAGCTAAACTCCAGTAGGTATATTATATGTGTACATAGTACCAGTCTGTCTGTACACTACATGTTTGAGCCAAACTCCAGTAGGTATATTATATGTGTACATAGTACCAGTCTGTCTGTATGTACACTACATGTTTGAGCTAAACTCCAGTAGGTATATCATATGTGTACATAGTACCCATCAGTTAGTATATACAAAATACTATTACAAGTGAAAGACAACATAGATTCAAAGCCAATGTAGTGACAGGTTGTCTGATAGTCTGACCAAATAGGCCATCGCCATGACACCGGAGACAAGTGCATGCTGGACATTCCGATGCCATGCCCAGCTGACCAATGAGCTGACACTTGTGACCCTGAGAGGGGAATGGCTTAGGGGGATGACATGAGTTAACGAGTTTACAACGTTGTCATGACAAATAGGGCCAATAGTGCACCCTACAGCAGGGTTTCCCACGCTGCAATTTAAATAGACAGAATATGATACTTACTATCCTGTCTAATATAATATGGGCTGTAATGTAGGACTACAGTATATGAGACTTACTATCCTGTCTAATATAATATGGGCTGTAATGTAGGACTACAGTATATGAGACTTACTATCCTGTCTAATATGGACTGTAATGTAGGACTACAGTAAATGAGACTTACTATCCTGTCTAATATGGGCTGTAATGTAGGACTACAGTATATGAGACTTACTATCCTGTCTAATATAATATGGGCTGTAATGTAGGACTACAGTATATGAGACTTACTATCCTGTCTAATATAATATGGGCTGTAATGTAGGACTACAGTATATGAGACTTACTATCCTGTCTAATATGGGCTGTAATGTAGGACTACAGTATATGAGACTTACTATCCTGTCTAATATGGGCTGTAATGTAGGACTACAGTATATGAGACTTACTATCCTGTCTAATATGGGCTGTAATGTAGAACTACAGTATATGAGACTTACTATCCTGTCTAATATGGGCTGTAATGTAGGACTACAGTATATGAGACTTACTATCCTGTCTAATATGAGCTGTAATGTAGGACTACAGTATATGAGACTTACTATCCTGTCTAATATAATATGGACTGCAATGTAGGACTACAGTATATGAGACTTACTATCCTGTCTAATATGGGCTGTAATGTAGGACTACAGTATATGAGACTTACTATCCTGTCTAATATAATATGGACTGTAATGTAGGACTACAGTATATGATACTTACTATCCTGTCTAATATGGGCTGTAATGTAGGACTACAGTATATGAGACTTACTATCCTGTCTAATATGGGCTGTAATGTAGGACTACAGTATATGAGACTTACTATCCTGTCTAATATGGGATGTAATGTAGGACTACAGTATAGGAGACTTACTATCCTGTCTAATATGGGCTGTAATGTAGGACTACAGTATATGAGACTTACTATCCTGTCTAATATGGGATGTAATGTAGGACTACAGTATATGAGACTTACTATCCTGTCTAATATGGGCTGTAATGTAGGACTACAGTATATGAGACTTACTATCCTGTCTAATATGGACTGTAATGTAGGACTACAGTATATGAGACTTACTATCCTGTCTAATATGGGCTGTAATGTAGGACTACAGTATATGAGACTTACTATCCTGTCTAATATGAGCTGTAATGTAGGACTACAGTATAGGAGACTTACTATCCTGTCTAATATGGGATGTAATGTAGGACTACAGTATATGAGACTTACTATCCTGTCTAATATGGGCTGTAATGTAGGACTACAGTATATGAGACTTACTATCCTGTCTAATATGGGCTGTAATGTAGGACTACAGTATATGAGACTTACTATCCTGTCTAATATGGGATGTAATGTAGGACTACAGTATATGAGACTTACTATCCTGTCTAATATGGGCTGTAATGTAGGACTACAGTATATGAGACTTACTATCCTGTCTAATATGGGCTGTAATGTAGGACTACAGTATATGAGACTTACTATCCTGTCTAATATGGGATGTAATGTAGGACTACAGTATAGGAGACTTACTATCCTGTCTAATATGGGCTGTAATGTAGGACTACAGTATATGAGACTTACTATCCTGTCTAATATGGGCTGTAATGTAGGACTACAGTATATGAGACTTACTATCCTGTCTAATATGGGCTGTAATGTAGGACTACAGTATATGAGACTTACTATCCTGTCTAATATGGGATGTAATGTAGGACTACAGTATAGGAGACTTACTATCCTGTCTAATATGGGCTGTAATGTAGGACTACAGTATATGAGACTTACTATCCTGTCTAATATGGGCTGTAATGTAGGACTACAGTATATGAGACTTACTATCCTGTCTAATATGGGCTGTAATGTAGGACTACAGTATATGAGACTTACTATCCTGTCTAATATGGGCTGTAATGTAGGACTACAGTATATGAGACTTACTATCCTGTCTAATATGGGCTGTAATGTAGGACTACAGTATATGAGACTTACTATCCTGTCTAATATGGGCTGTAATGTAGGACTACAGTATATGAGACTTACTATCCTGTCTAATATGGGCTGTAATGTAGGACTACAGTATATGAGACTTACTATCCTGTCTAATATGGGCTGTAATGTAGGACTACAGTATATGAGACTTACTATCCTGTCTAATATGGGCTGTAATGTAGGACTACAGTATAGGAGACTTACTATCCTGTCTAATATGGGCTGTAATGTAGGACTACAGTATATGAGACTTACTATCCTGTCTAATATAATATGGGCTGTAATGTAGGACTACAGTATATGAGACTTACTATCCTGTCTAATATGAGCTGTAATGTAGGACTACAGAATATGAGACTTACTATCCTGTCTAATATGAGCTGTAATGTAGGACTACAGTATATGAGACTTACTATCCTGTCTAATATGGGCTGTAATGTAGGACTACAGTATATGAGACTTACTATCCTGTCTAATATGGGCTGTAATGTAGGACTACAGTATATGAGACTTACTATCCTGTCTAATATGGGCTGTAATGTAGGACTACAGTATATGAGACTTACTATCCTGTCTAATATGGGCTGTAATGTAGGACTACAGTATAGGAGACTTACTATCCTGTCTAATATGGGCTGTAATGTAGGACTACAGTATATGAGACTTACTATCCTGTCTAATATGAGCTGTAATGTAGGACTACAGTATAGGAGACCTACTATCCTGTCTAATATGGGCTGTAATGTAGGACTACCGTATATGAGACCTACTATCCTGTCTAATATGGGCTGTAATGTAGGACTACAGTATATGAGACTTACTATCCTGTCTAATATAATATGGGCTGTAATGTAGGACTACAGTATAGGAGACTTACTATCCTGTCTAATATGGACTGTAATGTAGGACTACAGTATAGGAGACTTACTATCCTGTCTAATATGAGCTGTAATGTAGGACTACAGTATAGGAGACTTACTATCCTGTCTAATATGGGCTGTAATGTAGGACTACAGTATATGAGACTTACTATCCTGTCTAATATGGACTGTAATGTAGGACTACAGTATATGAGACCTACTATCCTGTCTAATATGGGCTGTAATGTAGGACTACAGTATATGAGACTTACTATCCTGTCTAATATGGACTGTAATGTAGGACTACAGTATATGAGACTTACTATCCTGTCTAATATGAGCTGTAATGTAGGACTACAGTATATGAGACTTACTATCCTGTCTAATATGAGCTGTAATGTAGGACTACAGTATATGAGACTTACTATCCTGTCTAATATGAGCTGTAATGTAGGACTACAGTATATGAGACTTACTATCCTGTCTAATATGGACTGTAATGTAGGACTACAGTATATGAGACTTACTATCCTGTCTAATATAATATGGGCTGTAATGTAGGACTACAGTATATGAGACTTACTATCCTGTCTAATATAATATGGGCTGTAATGTAGGACTACAGTATATGAGACTTACTATCCTGTCTAATATGGACTGTAATGTAGGACTACAGTATATGAGACTTACTATCCTGTCTAATATGGGCTGTAATGTAGGACTACAGTATATGAGACTTACTATCCTGTCTAATATGAGCTGTAATGTAGGACTACAGTATATGAGACTTACTATCCTGTCTAATATGGACTGTAATGTAGGACTACAGTATATGAGACTTACTATCCTGTCTAATATGAGCTGTAATGTAGGACTACAGTATATGAGACTTACTATCCTGTCTAATATGGGCTGTAATGTAGGACTACAGTATATGAGACTTACTATCCTGTCTAATATGAGCTGTAATGTAGGACTACAGTATATGAGACTTACTATCCTGTCTAATATGGACTGTAATGTAGGACTACAGTATATGAGACTTACTATCCTGTCTAATATGGACTGTAATGTAGGACTACAGTATATGAGACTTACTATCCTGTCTAATATGGACTGTAATGTAGGACTACAGTATATGAGACTTACTATCCTGTCTAATATGAGCTGTAATGTAGGACTACAGTATATGAGACTTACTATAAGTGAGGTCTATGATCATAACCTGTATGTTATCCTGTATGACATTTAGGAAGGTCACCATTGCGTCAGCTTCTTGATATCAAGCCACTGCTCCACTTAGGCTTGGTTGGAGCTGACTCTCTTTATCAGCTGAATCATCACACACTGGAACACTTATGTTTCTTCTATGGCAGAACTCCAAACCAAACTCCCTCCCTCCGATCCTCAACTCTGTAATTTACATGGACATGAATAAAATCCCAGCTAGAAGAATCTGTTCAAGTCAAAGCAGCTGGACAACTCTCCCTGAAGGTTACAAAACATCACATTCAATGCACCCCCCTCCTCTCTGTGTGTGTGTGTGTGTGTGTGTGTGTGTGTGTGTGTGTGTGTGTGTGTGTGTGTGTGTGTGTGTGTGTGTGTGTGTGTGTGTGTGTGTGTGTGTGTGTGTGTGTGATTGAGTGTGTGTGTGTGTGTATCATTGTGTCTGTGTGTGATTGAGTGTGTGTGTATTCAATTCATCCTTTCCCAAAGCCATGCCCTGGTTTATTGAATGAAACTGCAGAGGGCAGACAGGCTACTATACAGCCAACTATAAAGACACAGGCCTTAGGACTAGAGCTACCCCGCTGACTACAGCTACCCCGCTGACTACAGCTACCCCGCTGACTACAGCTACCCCGCTGACTACAGCTACCCTGCAGACTACAGCTACCCTGCAGACTACAGCTACCCCGCTGACTACAGCTACCCCGCTGACTACATCTACCCCGCTGACTACATCTACCCCGCTGACTACAGCTACCCCGCAGACTACAGCTACCCCGCAGACTACAGCTACCCCGCAGACTACAGCTACCCCGCTGACTACAGCTACCCCGCTGACTACATCTACCCCGCTGACTACAGCTACCCCGCTGACTACAGCTACCCCGCTGACTACAGCTACCCCGCAGACTACAGCTACCCCGCACACTACAGCTACCCCGCAGACTACAGCTACCCCGCTGACTACAGCTACCCCGCTGACTACAGCTACCCCGCTGACTACAGCTACCCCGCTGACTACATCTACCCCGCTGACTACAGCTACCCCGCTGACTACAGCTACCCTGCACACTACAGCTACCCCGCACACTACAGCTACCCCGCAGACTACAGCTACCCCGCTGACTACATCTACCCCGCTGACTACAGCTACACTGCTGACTACAGCTACACTGCTGACAGTTATACAGTGAATATGTCATTCTATGGGGAGTAGGGATACGAATGAGAGAGAGATTCTATGGGGAGTAGGGATACGAATGAGAGAGAGATTCTATGGGGAGTAGGGATACGAATGAGAGAGAGATTCTATGGGGAGTAGGGATACGAATGAGAGAGAGACCAGACCAGCATAAAGAAACAGGCCTTATACTGTAGGAAACCACTAGCAGTGAATTGATAGGGACCTGTTGGTTGGGAGAAACAGATCAAAACAAAAGAGAGGTAGAGATGGAAAAGGAGAAGAGAGAGGGTACGAGATCCTGAGAGTGAGAGTAAGAGGGAGGGAGGGAGAGAAAGAGAATGGTGAACTTGAGAACGACAGAGGAACTGCTGGATGAGTGCAATCCTCTGGGGTCAATCCCTAACAGCTGTGGAGTTGCCAAAATAAAGTTGCACAGCCCCTCACCCCCCTTTACCCCCCCCCCCAGTGTTGACAACACCAGACTCCCCCTCTGCGACGAACACAAGTCCCCCAGTGTGAATGGAATAACCGCACAACCACAGAAGAACACATACCTCTTTTACGAGGTATCCCAATGTGTATTGAATATCTACACAACCACAATAGAAGCAGCAGACAGTCTCACACACACACACACACACACTTCCGTCAGTGCTTATAACACAAGGCTCCCCGTAAAACCACAACACAACCACAGACCCAGATAAACACAGGACAGCAGTATCCCTGCTCAGTACCCAGTCACAAGATGCCCAGTTCCCAGAGCGCTCCCCCCTTCGCCCTCAATGTTCCCTTTGTCCCCTTCCCAACGTTCCCGTCACTCGGGTCACCCGGTCGACCGGCGGGAGTTTCACACAGCATGACATTTAGTTTCAGAACCAGAGTTAAGGGGTGAGAGGTCAAACGTGAGTTCACACGAATTAGAATAAAAAAATGTAAAAAACACGGACATGATTGGACTGTCAATGAGGCTGTCAAGCCCTGACCATAGAGAGCTTTTTATTCTCTATGTTGGTTAGGTCGGGGTGTGATTAAGGGTGGGTTATCTAGGTGAATTATATTTCTATGTTGGCCTGGTATGGTTCCCAATCAGAAGCAGCTGTTTATCGTTGTCTCTGATTGGGGATCATATTTAGGTAGCCATTTCCCCATTGTGCTTTGTGAGATCTTGTCTAGGTATAGTTGCCTGCGAGCACAACTCTGAGCTTCACGTTTCGTTTGTTCGCTTTATTGTTTTTGTTCTTTAAGATTCTCTTCCAAATAAAAGGATGGAAACATACCACGCTGCATTTTGGTCCACTCCTTTCGACGAACGTGACAGAGGCAGTACCTAAAGCAGTTTATTTCAGTCTTGTGTCTCTGTTGACAGACAAAGCTTTTGTCAGATCAAATTCATCAACTAAATAAATAAATAAATAAAAACCGCTGAGGGGAAGCATACCATGCTGACCGCAAGAGACCGTTTTGACTCAAGAGACTGCTTAAAGAGCGTTTTGACTCAAGAGACCGCTTAAAGACCGTTTTGACTCAAGAGACTGCTTAAAGAGCACCAGACTGTGACTGTTATCCGGTTGGTCTCGACTGGTAGCCCGTAGCAAAGTAACAGCAATCTCTGACCTATCGACCTTTCAACCTTTGGCCTACTGCTCAGCCGCCGGCCTCACACCCCTTCCACGGATTCAGACATAATGCATCACTATGTGGAGGAGAGTGTGGTCTGAGGAAAGGTCAACGCTTTGTCTGAAACTAAAGCTTAGCCACGAAGCCCGAATAAATCACAAATGTGCATAGTGGTATCCGCCGGTGTGCAGAGGCTCTGTTCATTACTCCAGTTACCTCACCTCATGTCAGGGTGACATTTAGCCTTGAACTCCAGCAGGGAGGACAGATTAGATTGCTTTCCATACAGTCCTACAAACCTTACCCCTCCTCTCTTCTGTTGACAGCTATCCTGCTACAGTGTCCCCACCTCTTCCTTCCCCCCCTCTATCTCACCCCATTACCCACCCTCTCAATACAATTCAATTCAAGGGGCTTTATTGGCATGGGAAACATACGTTAACATGCCAAAGCAGGTTAAACAGATAATAAACAAAAGTGAAATAAACTATATAAAATGAACAGTAAACAATCCAAAGGAATAGAGACATTTCAAATGGTATATTATGTCTATATACAGCTTCTCTCTCTTTCCCTCGCTACTATTTGTTATCATGCCTGCTGGATTCTTCGGCCTCTCTTTTAGCCATCACCCCTATTAATAGGGACAGGCTTTTGGGTCGCGTTACCGACCGTACGGGAACAATCCCAGGAAACAATCCCACACACTAATTATAGATGGCTATCTACTGTGCTGCGTGGCCGTACACATTGTAGGTGGGCGGGGTGTGTGTGCGCTTTCAAAATAAACAGAGTGAGGACACAAAACCCCACTGAATAATCTACGAGTCAAAGCATGATGTTGTAACCATGTAATGTACATCATCTATGCCGTGGCTGCTGTGAAGTTAAATTACGTAGGCCTGGCCAGGTTGGATTGTGGCTGTAACCGAGCCATGCAAGCCAATCAGAAACGTCCGTTCCACCCTTACTAGACAGTTAAGCGTTTCAACTTGAACTTCGACGATGCACTGTAAACAGAGAACAAGCTCTACTCTTCAGAGCTCTAGGTAGTATACTAGTGTACTGAGCAGTATGCATTCCTACTGTTTATCTGATGAGTACAGCTAATCTACCTACAGTCTCCATTGACTCAGTGCTAAGCATGTTGAGAGAGAAGCAACACAACCAACGGGTGTTCATCTTGGAAGCCAGGAATTCCCCCTTAAATTGGCAGTTGAACAAACAGCTTGAAATCGCAATCACAGCTCACAGGTTGAAATGAGTTCAGTCAACTCATGTAGTTGAAGTAGGGATAGTGACAGTAAACAACATACACAAAGAAACGGGCTTCAGCTAACTGACCTCGTAGTTTAGTGCTCAAATAGGTTTCACATTCAATTCAGTCCAATTTAAAAACTTGATTCGGTAGGAATAGTCAAGTCGGTAGCAGACACACAAAGAAACACGCTTCGCTAACTGACCTTATTGTGTCGCCTGTACTCAGTCAGCGAATCTGTTAGAACCTGGAATAGAAACGCCAGTCAAAACGCATGTCTACTTCCTCGCCTCGCTTAGAAATCCCAGAGTAGATCCACGGGGACGCTGACGAAAAATAAAAAGAGGGAGAGAGAGAAAAAACAGTCCGTTCACTGCTTCTTCGTCTCCCTTCTCCAGTTGATCCTATATGTCGGTCCCGGACCAAACCAACAAATTAACTGCCTGAAGACAACAGAGTTGCTGCTAGTCCCAGATTCGACTGCCACACACACTCCACTCTCTCGCTGCTCTGACCGCAGTGGAGGAGAAAGAGAATTCAACAGCTGTGTGTGTGTGTGGGGGTGTGGGTGTGTTTGTGTGAAAAGGAGCTAAAGGAACCACGTGATAGGCTTAATCCTCTGCCCACTGAGGGAACATACACAGCAGTCTGACCAATCAGGGGCCGGCTGTCACGGCTGTCACACACTGGCCCCCTCCCTTCTCTCTTCCCCTCTCTCCTGCTCTTATTCTAACTCTTCTCTTTCTCTCTCTCGTTCTATCCCTCTCTTTTTACTTTCTCTCTCTTTTCTTCTCGCAGCAGTATTATAGGGCAGTGTTTTGGAAGTATACTGGCAGGTTACAAATCACCATGGCACATCGCTAACACGTTGTCGCTCTAAGGTAACACACGCCAACTGTTTCTATTTGCCATGTTCTACATACCTACTGTACTGGAGAAGGAGGCATTGTGCATACCTGGGGAGGTAGCTAGCTAGAGCATTGAGTATACCTAGTTTGAGAAAATTGTGTGTGTGTGTGTGTGTGTGTGTGTGTGTGTGTGTGTGTCTACAGAAGCACAGCGTGACCACATTTCTGCAGGCCGCAGCCTAAACAATAGACCTTTATCATCCAGATGATCAGGTCAAGGCTGTAAATAAAACGTGGCTCCTTATCAGTGAGGTTTCAGCCTGGTTCTTGGGGACTAACTCTCTTGTGTGTTATTGCGTCTGGTGTCTTTAGCTGAGAGAGGAAATCAAAGGGATGGTCTTCCTATTGTGCAATACTCTATTACAACATGACCAAGAGGTTATACATGGAATCAGACTTTCCCAGACACACATTAACCCGAGTCTTGACAGAAACACTTCCGATGAAGAATCTCCATTGAACATGTTTTTTAGTCTACAGGCTTAATCTGTGCCCAGGAAACCGGCCCAGCGAGAGTAAGCTGATCCCAGATCAGTCTTTGAGTAAGACTGTGTCTTAGTATGAAGTAAATGCTATGGAAACAGAAGACGACCCTTTGCTCTGGTCAACAGTAGTGCATTAGACTACATAGAGAATAGAACCAGACACAGAAGACAGTCTGACAGAGTTATACTTGACTGTGGTAGAGGAGACATCCCTCACTTTGATCATGGACACAGTGGTGACTGTGTTGTGGTGGGTGGATAGTGTGTTAGATTTGACAGGGCTGTGTGAACGATTAGAGGGGTGTGAGGAGAGTGTTAGTGGTGTGTGTGTGTGTGTGTGTGTCAGTAAAAGGGTATTACAACGCCTTTCCCCTATTTGACCTAGATATTGTGTGTATGCATTGATATGTAGGCTGTGTGCTGTTTTTAAATGTAGTTCTGTCCTTGACCTGTTCTGGTCTATTAATGTTCTGTATTATGTCATGTTTCATGTTCTGTGTGGACCCCAGGACGAGTAGCTGCTGCTTTTTCAACACCTAATGGGGATCCTAATAAAATACTCCCCCAATTTTTTTAAATAAATGTGTGTGTGTGTGTTTGTGTGAGTGATTAAATGTCAGTGAATGTGGTTAAGATTAGAGTGTTTGTGATTAAATATTGATGGACACATCTTCTTCCTCGTGATGTAATACTCTGCGCGCACACACACACACACACACACACACACACACACACACACACACACACACACACACACACACACACACACACACACACACACACACACACACACACACACACACACACACACACACACACAAGCTTATCATCACTTTACAGGGGGGGACAGCAGCCGGGCTATTGATCCCACAGCCAAACCATCCAGCAGCTTAGCCTTTACACTATTCTGCAAAATACTAAATGTAGCCTCAAGACCAACTCAATCAATTCAGAGCATTGGATGGGCTCTGTCACCCTTCATGCCAACTGACTGAGCGTTTACTGTATAACTCAACAGTCTAATGCCATCCCCAGCTGGCACCGCCAGCCCTGAGTCCGGATCTCTCATCCCCTACCACTCAACACACTGACTACCCAATGACAATCAATGGGCTCAATAAAACACAGCATTTAGAAAGGACAGCTAGTGTTGGGCATTGGCTCTGCTCAGATTTCACATTACCATGGATAAGGGCTGCTTACTAAGAGTTTAAGACAACGAAGAGGCCAAGCAGCCATGACTTTCCTCATTGTATTCATGAAATAGGCCGTCATTGTAAATTGTAACTGACTTGCCTAGTTAAATAAAGGTTAAATAAAATTAAAAAAATACCAGGGAGAAAGGAGAAACCAGCTGACTGAAATTGAGGTAAAACAAAAGTCTATTGTAAATTCTAGTGATTAATGTAACTACTCCCCATATTGTCTTAAGGCCAGGCATCACACCTTAATAGGGGTTTCTCTTCATCCTATCACAATCTACTTTTACCAGTTGTAGACACAAATAGTTTCTGTTTATGTTGGTGACGGTGGTATGATAAACTAAAGAAAATGTACATTTTACAGTTTTTTTTAACCTTTTTATGTTTATTTTTGGAAAATATTAATGTTAATGGACCAAAATCAAATCCAATTGTATTGGTTGCGTACACATATTGTGCAGATGTTATCACAGGTGTTGTATTGGTTGCGTACACATATTGTGCAGATGTTATCACAGGTGTTGTATTGGTTGCGTACACATATTGTGCAGATGTTATCACAGGTGTTGTATTGGTTGCGTACACATATTGTGCAGATGTTATCACAGGTGTTGTATTGGTTGCGTACACATATTGTGCAGATGTTATCACAGGTGTTGCCAAATGCTTATGTTGCTAGCTCCAGCAGTGCAGTAATATCTAACAATACACCCAAATCCCCCAAAATAAAATTAATTAATTAAGAAATATAGAAATATCAGTCCGGAATATAAATATATATGTATATGATGGTGTGTATAGACATTATGGACACCAACAAATCTCTAAATGGATAGGTAGATGCAAAAATGTAATTTCGCCTGTGGTGCCTGGTCAAAAGTTGATACATTTTGTAAGTTTTGCAATCATACTCTGATACTCCCCTCTGACCTCTTTTGCTGGGTGTTCCATCGTTTGAAGTCGGAGTCGTTCTTTTAACTATTCCTATCTGACCCTGGATGGTTCTCCTCTCTAAACTAAAGCCTTTCAAACTGAATGAGTTGTCTTTCCCAAACATGACCAAACCACCCAACTCTTTTGATGTGTGGTTTAGATCGGCGGCCATTTTATTTTTCCAACACGGTCCCAACATGAGGTCAAGTGTTTGCATTCCTCTCCCCCTGCATCAGTGAGTGAACAACGACGTACCCCCTTCTCCTGTTTCCCAGAAGTGTTGAGATGGGAACGCTGACAGAATGCTGATAAAACGGTTTACGGGAAACGGACACCAGTAGGTACTGCAGGCCTGGCTGGCTTCCTGTGTCTCTGTGTTGTGTTATGGTGTGTGATCATCTGTACAGCGTTATAGGGGTCAGTAGGAGGACTAACAGAGATAGTGTAGTGTCATAGTGGTCAGTAGGAGGACCATCTCTGTTAGTTAGTCCTCCTACTGACCCCTATGACACTACAGTATCTCTGTTAGTTAGTCCTCCTACTGACCACTATGACACTACACTAACAGAGATAGTGTAGCGTCATAGTGTAGCGTCATAGTGGTCAGTAGGAGGACTAACAGAGATAGTGTAGTGGCATAGTGGTCAGTAGGAGGACTAACAGAGTTAGTGTAGCGTCATGGTGGTCAGTAGGAGGACTAACAGAGATAGTGTAGCGTCATAGTGGTCAGTAGGAGAACTAACAGAGATAGTGTAGCGTCATAGTGTAGCGTCATAGTGGTCAGTAGGAGGACTAACAGAGATAGTGTAGTGTCATAGTGGTCTGTAGGAGAACTAACAGAGATAGTGTAGTGTCATAGTGGTCAGTAGGAGGACTAACAGAGATAGGTTAGCGTCATGGTGGTCAGTAGGAGGACTAACAGAGATAGTGTAGCGTCATAGTGGTCAGTAGGAGGACTAACAGAGATAGGTTAGCATCATGGTGGTCAGTAGGAGGACTAACAGAGATAGTGTAGTGTCATAGTGGTCAGTAGGAGGACTAACAGAGATAGTGTAGCGTCATAGTGGTCTGTAGGAGAACTAACAGAGATAGTGTAGTGTCATAGTGGTCAGTAGGAGGACTAACAGAGATAGGTTAGTGTCATGGTGGTCAGTAGGAGGACTAACAGAGATAGTGTAGTGTCATAGTGGTCAGTAGGAGGACTAACAGAGATAGGTTAGCGTCATGGTGGTCAGTAGGAGGACTAACAGAGATAGTGTAGTGTCATAGGGGAGTAGGAGGACTAACAGAGATAGTGTAGTGGCATAGTGGTCAGTAGGAGGACTAACAGAGATAGTGTAGTGTCATAGGGGTCAGTAGGAGGACTAACAGAGATAGTGTAGTGTCATAGTGGTCTGTAGGAGAACTAACAGAGATAGTGTAGTGGCATAGTGGTCAGTAGGAGGACTAACAGAGATAGTGTAGTGTCATAGGGGTCAGTAGGAGGACTAACAGAGATAGTGTAGTGTCATAGGGGTCAGTAGGAGGACTAACAGAGATAGTGTAGTGGCATAGTGGTCAGTAGGAGGACTAACAGAGATAGTGTAGTGTCATAGTGGTCAGTAGGAGGACTAACAGAGATAGTGTAGTGTCATAGGGGTCAGTAGGAGGACTAACAGAGATAGTGTAGTGGCATAGTGGTCAGTAGGAGGACTAACAGAGATAGTGTAGTGTCATATGGGTCAGTAGGAGGACTAACAGAGATAGCAGGTTAGGGTTGACAGGTTAAGAGCATTACAGGGAGTAGTCACATGAATCACCTAAAGCTAACAGAGCAAACATATCTGGCACCCAGGCTAAAAACCTTCTCCCCCACCTGTAATCTATTAACATGGACTGAATATTGCTCTGTTCTACTATTGCTTCTCTACATCCATGAAGTTAAACCATAGTGAAAGATAGCAATATTTAGTTTGGGTTTCAGGCTAGCAATCTGTACCTCTACAGGCCTGAACACAACAGAGCAGTATGTCATCATAACATAGAGAACACACCCCCAGAGCTGCCACGCCTGTCTTAACACACTACAGCCTGTCTAGGTTTATATTTCTAGGACAGCGATCCTAAGTAACCCACTAATCCATGTTCCAGAGGTACGTGTTTCAGGGTAGAGGGTAATGCTGTCAGAGTGGGTGTGTTTCCAGTTGAACAGGATACACATGGTATACACTGTCCAACGCAATGCTTACTGGCAGATTGCTTTTTGACAACGCAACAACAATATCAGACAATAAAAGATAGGAACATAAAGTAAATGGCTCAGTAGAATAGAATAAACATTCTAGCATAAGTATAATACAGGAAGGCACAATTTATAGTCCAATATTTACACATGCATCAGGGCTTGGGGGGTTGGGGGGCAAGTGTTTACACTGTTCAGTATTAGCAGTTCTAAATAAGAGTCTGGTAGCAGCAGCTGTGATGTGTGTGTAGCATGAATATATTGTACAGTGGGACAAAAAAGTATTTAGTCAGCCACCAATTGTGCAAGTTCTCCCACTTAAAAAGATGAGAGGCCTGTAATTTTCATCATAGGTACACTTCAACTATGACAGACAAAATTAGAAAAAAAAATCCAGAAAATCACATTGTAGGATTTTTAATGAATTTATTTGCAAATTATGGTGGAAAATAAGTATTTGGTCACCTACAAACAAGCAAGATTTCTGGCTCTCACAGACCTGTAACTTCTTCTTTAAGAGGCTCCTCTGTCCTCCACTCGTTACCTGTATTAATGGCACCTGTTTGAACTTGTTATCAGTATAAAAGACACCTGTCCACAACCTCAAACAGTCACACTCCAAACTCCACTATGGCCAAGACCAAAGAGCTGTCAAAGGACACCAGAAACAAAATTGTAGACCTGCACCAGGCTGGGAAGACTGAATCTGCAATAGGTAAGCAGCTTGGTTTGAAGAAATCAACTGTGGGAGCAATTATTAGGAAATGGAAGACATACAAGACCACTGATAATCTCCCTCGATCTGGGGCTCCACGCAAGATCTCACCCCGTGGGGTCAAAATGATCACAAGAACGGTGAGCAAAAATCCCAGAACCACACGGGGGGACCTAGTGAATGACCTGCAGAGAGCTGGGACCAAAGTAACAAAGCCTACCATCAGTAACACACTACGCCGCCAGGGACTCAAATCCTGCAGTGCCAGACGTGTCCCCCTGCTTAAGCCAGTACATGTCCAGGCCCGTCTGAAGTTTTTGGATGATCCAGAAGAAGATTGGGAGAATGTCATATGGTCAGATGAAACCAAAATAGAACTTTTTGGTAAAAACTCAACTCGTCGTGTTTGGAGGACAAAGAATGCTGAGTTGCATCCAAAGAACACCATACCTACTGTGAAGCATGGGGGTGGAAACATCATGCTTTGGGGCTGTTTTTCTGCAAAGGGACCAGGACGACTGATCCGTGTAAAGGAAAGAATGAATGGGGCCATGTATCGTGAGATTTTGAGTGAAAACCTCCTTCCATCAGCAAGGGCATTGAAGATGAAACGTGGCTGGGTCTTTCAGCATGACAATGATCCCAAACACACCGCCCGGGCAACGAAGGAGTGGCTTCGTAAGAAGCATTTCAAGGTCCTGGAGTGGCCTAGCCAGTCTCCAGATCTCAACCCCATAGAAAATCTTTGGAGGGAGTTGAAAGTCCGTGTTGCCCAGCAACAGCCCCAAAACATCACTGCTCTAGAGGAGATCTGCATGGAGGAATGGGCCAAAATACCAGCAACAGTGTGTGAAAACCTTGTGAAGACTTACAGAAAACGTTTGACCTCTGTCATTGCCAACAAAGGGTATATAACAAAGTATTGAGATAAACTTTTGTTATTGACCAAATACTTATTTTCCACCATAATTTGCTAATTAATTAATTAAAAATCCTACAAAGTGATTTTCTGGATTTTTTTTTCTCATTTTATCTGTCATAGTTGAAGTGTACCTATGATGAAAATTACAAGCCTCTCTCATCTTTTTAAGTGGGAGAACTTGCACAATTGGTGGCTGACTAAATACTTTTTTGCCCCACTGTATGTGTCAAACTTTACCCTAACGCAGGGTAGCTACGTTTGGTTCATTTCCTGGGACACTGAACAATGCATTCAGTGTCTGTGCAGCTGTGTGTATTATGACAGTAGTCACACACACACACACACACACACACACACACACACACACACACACACACACACACACACACACACACACACACAGAGGGGAGAGATAATGTAGAGGAGGGAGACGGAGGAGAGATAATGGAGAGAAGGAGGGAGAGATAATAGAGAGAAGGGGGAGACAGTGGATAGAAGGAGAGATAATGGAGAGAAGGAGGGAGAGATAATAGAGAGAAGGGGGAGACAGTGGATAGAAGGGGAGACAGTGGAGAGATAATGGAGCATGAGGGAGAGAGTGGTCCTGCTGTGTTCACTCAGAGATTGGTTACTCCATCTTCTTCCTGTGTTGATGTGGATGGAGATGGTTGTGTGTATGTACAGTTGAAGTCGGAAGTTTACATAAACTGAGTTTAAATGTATTTGGCTAAGGTGTTTCACAATTCCTGACATTTAATCCTAGTAAAATTCCCTGCCTTAGGTCAGTTAGGATCACCACTTTATTTTAAGAACGTGAAATGTCAGAATAATAGTAGAGAGAATTATTTATTTCAGCTTTTATTTCTTTCATCACATTCCCAGTGGGTCAGAAGTTTACATACACTCAAATAGTATTTGGTAGCATTGTCTTTAAATTGTTTAACGGGTCAAATGTTTTGGGTATCCTTCCACAAGCTTCCTACAATAAGTTGGGTGAATTTTGGCCCATTCCTCCTGACAGAGCTGGTGTAACTGAGTCAGGTTTGTTGGCCTCCTTGCTCACACACACTTATTCAGTTCTGCACACACATTTTCTATAGGATTGAGGTCAGGGCTTTGTGATGGCCACTCCAATACCTTGACTTTGTTGTCCTTAAGCCATTTTGCCACAACTTTGAAAGTATTTTTAGTAGGATTAAATGTCAGGAATTGTGAAAAACGGAGTTTAAATGTATTTGGCTAAGGTGTATGTAAACTTCCGACTTCAACTGTACCTCTGGGCCGTACCTATGATGACTGAACACATACCTCTGGGCCGTACCCATCATGACTGAACACAAAAAAGTAGCAATTCCATTTCCTTGCCTCAGTGCATGAGCGTGGCAGCTGTGAGGTGGGGGCTTGCATCTAAACTCACTAACATTATTTCAATCATCTTTATGACTCTTGGGCACTAGGATTTACAGCATATATAAGGTCAGGTCACAATTCATTACTGTCATGTTACCTGGGGTGAACCAGTCAGCAGCTGTTCATTCATAGTGTATTAATATACTGGGTTTCTGTCTGCTGTGTGTATTGAGTGATGGGGCTGATCAGCCACGGGTTGACTTCAAACAAAACACTGCTACCTGGCTGCACCACCACGCTATTAATGGATAGCAATCAAAGTATTCCCTGTGTGTACAACACGTATCGGTCGGATCTCAACCCGCCCTGTAGGGATGGTTTTGTGAAGGAACACACACACACACACACACACACACACACACACACACACACACACACACACACACACACACACACACACACACACACACACACACACACACACACACACACACACACACACACACACACGATCCCAAATCATACCCATGTTTCCATGGAGATAGTGTATACATGTATTTACTCTAACTGATTGTGTTATGGACCAGTGTCTACAGAGACACAATGTTACTGTAATAGGAATGATCCACCCTCGACTTGGCCTCTATGTTGCTCATAGTGGAGAGAGCGAGAGAAAGAGAGAGATAGGGATAGCGGGGGACTGGGAGATGGAGAGAAAGAGAGAGGGAGAGAGAGAGTGCGAGAAAAGTAGAGAGAGATAGTGGTGGATAGGGAGAGGGAGAGAAAGAAAGAAAGAGGGAGAGAGAGTGCGAGAGAGATAGCGGTGGACAGGGAGAGGGAGAGGGAAAAGAAAGATACAGAGAATTAAAGAGGTGGAGAGAGAAAGAGAGAGACAAGAAGACTGGATACAGCTTGGATTGTCAATGAGGGAACACTAGATAAAGGGGTTTGGTTTGGAATACAACATCTTTGTCGTTGTCTCAGAAGACTGGCTCTTAGAAGTTAACAACAAACAAATTACTAAGCTACATTTTTTGACATCACAGGAAGAACACTTCAATCACAATATCAAAGTCCCAAAGTTCAGACTCAATGAAGGTACAGTAGCACATAAACTATCCAAGACAACATGTGCTTTGTAGGCCAGATTCCCACCAGCCATCAAAGACGTCAAAAGAAGGGCATTGTATTCTCACATCTGACACACGGAAGGTCAACGTTCAATATGAAAGCAGTAGAACTAGGCTGCGCTAGGCAGCAACCCTAAAACATTGCGTGTGTGTGTGTGTGTGTGTGTGTGGCGTGTGTGTGTGTGTGTGTGTGTGTGTCCGGGCGCCAACAGACACGTTGAATCGCAACCACAACATGAAGCCTAATCAGGAACAAACAATTAATATGGTGTTTATGATGCTTCTCTCTCATCAAGATGCTGGATAATAACAGTCTGTTACTGGTGCGAAGAGATACGTAATCAACATGGTGTGTGTGTGTGTGTGTGTGTGTGTGGTAACCGATAGAACAGTGAATCAGTTATTATCTGTTGATAATGATGGTGCTACCAAAACATGAAGGGAAGTGAGAGGTGCCATGATGTCAATCAGTGTAATTAAGGATAACGAGAGTGGAAGCCCACTCAGAAACCACACACACACACACACACACACACACACACACACACACACACACACACACACACACACACACACACACACACACACACACACACACACACACACAGCTAATGACCCCTATAATCATGCTCGGTAATGACAGACACATACTCTTTTTTAACGAACTCCTGTTGCTTTAACCACGTAAACAAAAACAACCTCTCCGCAGACCCAGGCTGGCTAAGTGCTACCCTATATACCTCCCTGAGTCTCCAACTTTACACAAAGTAGGTTATTCTAAACAGACCCAGGCTGGCTAAGTGCTACCCTATATACCTCCCTGAGTCTCCAACTTTACACAAAGTAGGTTATTCTAAACAGTGACCTGGGCTCCTGGGTAGAAACAAGCCTGGCTCCAGTCTCTCTACTTTAGCTGACCAGTGTGTGGTTGTCAGGCCAAACGAGTCCTGCTACAAAGCAACATTCAGCCATGGAACACACAACCAACCTTGCAAAAACTGGTTGAATCAAAATTGTTCCACGTCATAAAAAAGTATAATCAATGTCATGACTGATTGGATTTGATTTGCAAAAAGTCATCAAACGAAGGGATTTTTGTATTTTCTTCACTAAAACGTGTAATCTAAATCCAACGACAAGGTGACTTTTTTGTTGATTTCACATTGAATTCACGTTAGTTAACAACTAAACCAAATCAAATCTAAACTAGACGTTGAAATGACGTCTGTGCTCAGTAGGAAACTACTCCTAGAAACAGTCCTGAAAGACCAAGCCAATCAGACAGGTTTTGATTTGTTCAGCAGTTCTTCAAATCTTCATATGTATATGAACCTAGCACTCCTATGCACTGCAGTATAGTACACATAACAACCCACGACATCCAGCGACTCAGCCAGCGATGGTGCTAGTCCAACACTCCCTGGGCGGCGAGAGGGGCCCAAGATGGGAAACCAGAACCCTGGTTGAGATGCAGCAATCTGGGCTAAAGGAATCTGGAGGGGTGCCTGTAGTGGCTGTGGCGTAGTATGCAGCTCCATGCCTCTAGGGTCTCTAGTCTGTCAGTCTGCATCACAAATGGCACCCTATACCCTACATAGTGGGCCCTGGTCAAAAGTAGTGCACTATGTAGGGAATAGAGGTCGACCGATTAATCGGAATGGGCGATTAATTAGGTTCGATTTCAAGTTTTCATAACAATCGGTAATCAGCATTTTTGGACACCGATTATGGCCGATTACATTGCACTCCACGAGGAGACTGCGTGGCTGGCTGACTACCTGTTATGCGAGTGCAGCAAGGAGCCACGGTAAGGTGCTAGCTAGCATTAAACGTATCTTATAAAAAACAATCAACCTTAACATAATCACTAGTTAACTACACATGGTTGATGATATTACTAGTTTATCTAGCTTGTCCTGCGTTGCATATAATCGATGCGGTGCCTGTTAATTTATCATCGAATCACAGCCTACTTCGCCAAACGGTTGATTTAACAAGCGCATTCGTGAAAAAAGCACTGTCATTGCACCAATGTGTACCTAACCATAAACATCAACGCCTTTCTTAAAATCAATACATAGGTATATATTTTTAAACCTGCATATTTAGCTAATATTGCCCGCTAACATGAATTTCTTTTAACTAGGTGAAATTGTGTCACTTCTCTTGCTCTTCGCTGTGCTTCAAGCATTGCGCTGTTTATGACTTCAAGCCTATCAACTCCCGAGATTAGGCTGGCAATACTATAGTGCCTATTAGAACATCCAATAGTCAAAAGACTATGAAATACAAATGGTATAGAGAGAAATAGTCCTATAATAACTACAACCTAAAACTTCTTACCTGGGAATATTGAAGACTCATGTTAAAAGGAACCACCAGCTTTCATATGTTCTCATGTTCTGAGCAAGGAACTTAAACGTTAGCTTTCTTACATGGCACATATTGCACTTTTACTTTCTTCTCCAAAACTTTGTTTTTGCATTATTTAAACCAAATTGAACATGTTTCATTATTTATTTGAGACTGAATTGATTTTATTGATGTATTATATTAGGTTAAAATAAAAGTTAAAATAAGTGTTCATTCAGTATTGTTGTAATTGTCATTATTACAAATACATTTTTAAAAAATCGTCAGATTAATCGGTATCGGCTTTTTTTGATCCTCCAATAATTGATATCGGTATTGGAAAATCATAATCGGTCGACCTCTAGTAGGGAATGTGGTTGCATTTGGAACTTCAGTCTCAGTCAGCAGTTAATTTACAAGGCAAATAAATGTTCCTACTGGACCAAACCATGGGCCATGGGCAGGTGTCCCTGGTCTGCCATAGAGAGGAGCAGAGACCTCGTCTAGACTAAAGGGAGAAGGCTGGCTTTAGGTTTACACAGGCAGATGGACTGTGCAGTACAGGACTGTGATACGGACAGAGGTTGATTTAGAAGCAAAACAAAATCATGTGTGATGTTGAATGATTTGCAGAGCAGACTTTCTAATCTAGGGCATAGCCTTCCAGATGTTCAGTTTTCATGGCAAATCCAGCATGTCTCCTGAATCTGGAGAGATGATCAGCTAGTCATCTAGGTTACATACGCTCTATTTCAAGGCACAGTTAGGAAATAAAATTCCTCTTAGCACAAACCAACAACCCTCCTCTCTATCACACACATTGGAGGATGCATCTGGGGTAGGAAATTGACGCTAAAGCCTCAATTACAAAGAGGATTTTGTGTTTTTTTGTGGACAACCGACAGGCACCCAAATCCCATGGTAGAAGAAAAATGACTGTCTATAATAAGACATAATCCTCCATTCCCCCAAATCCTGCTTGTCAAATGAAGCATTTCACTGTCGAGGACATAACTAAACCACAAGGTATTCTGGGAATGGAAAGAATTTCAGAACCCTTGGTTGCATGGAACATTTTACTGAAAAATGTGTTTGTTCTCTATGATTGTGTTCTGTATCTGTTGTGCTTCCGTAGTGTATTGATGTGTGTATGTTTTGTAATTACAGGGATTTCCCCCAAAAGAGGCCTTGATCTCAGCATGACTCCCTGTCAAAATAAAGGATCGATAAATAAAACAATGGAGTCAAGGAGAACTTTAGAATGTCTTATCTAAGTACTATCCTTTTTTGTTACCCTACCCCTAATCCTCCTCGACCCTACCCCTAATCCTCCTCGACCCTACCCCTAATCCTCCTCGACCCTACCCCTAATCCTCCTCGACCCTACCCCTAATCCTCCTCTACACCTACCCTAACCCACTCTAATCCTACCCCTAATCTATCCTACCCTACCCCTAATCTACCCTACCCTACCCCTAATCTACCCTACCCTACCCCTAATCTACCCTACCCCTAATCTACCCTACCCTACCCCTAATCTACCCTACTCTACTCCTACCCTACTCTAAACCTACCCTAACCCTACCCTGCCTCTAATCCTACCCCACCCTACTCTAATTCACCCCTACCCCACTCCACCCCTACCCCTAATCCTACCTTACTCTAACCCTACTATACCCTACTCTAATCCTCCCCTACCTCTAATCCTACTCCACCCTACTCTAACCCTACCCTAATTCACCCCTACCCCACTCCACCCCTACCCCTAATCCTACCTTACTCTATCCCTACCCTACCCCTAATCCTACCCTACCAATAATCCTACACCTACTATTCCCTACCCTACCCCTAATCCTACCCCACTCCTACTCTACCCTACTCTAACCAACCCCTAATCCCACCCTACCCTAACCCTATTCTACCCTACTCTTCCCTTCTCTACTCTATCCCTACCCTACCCCTAATCCTACCCCTAATCCTACCCTACCAATAATCCTACCCTACTATTCCCTACCCTACCCCTAATCCTACCCCACCCCTACTCTACCCTACCCTACCCCACCCTACTCTAACCAACCCCTAATCCCACCCTACCCTAACCCTATTCTACCCTACTCTTCCCTTCTCTACTCTACCCTACCCCACCCTACTCTAACCAACCCCTAATCCCACCCTACCCTAACCCTATTCTACCCTACTCTTCCCTTCTCTACTCTTCTCTACTCTAACCCTATCCTACCCCTAATCCTACCCTACCCCACCCTACTCTAACCAACCCCTAATCCCACCCTACCCTAACCCTATTCTACCCTACTCTTCTCTAACCCTATCCTACCCCTAATCCCACCCTACCCTACGGCTGCTTTCCAGATTTAGCTACACAGCAACACCACAGAAACATCTAGCATCCCTCTAATCATGCAACACCTGGAGGACATTTCAAAACGGTTTAAAATCTTGAAATAAACACAATCTATGACTGACCTTCACATGACCCTAGGTTCATGGAAAGGCCAAACTCTCATCCTCTGCTATTCTCTGAAAAACAGACACATGAAGACATTGTGGAATGGAGACTACCAAAACACAAGCACACTCCCCTTTTCAAATTGACCTCATTCTCTCTGTTAGTCCAACTAACTTGTCCGTAGTTAAGTCAGTCACAAGGTATGTGTTTAGCAAAACAGGACACAAGTGCATTGGTTTGACATTGTGAAAGTGAATTTACTTCTGAATGCTGTCACTCATATACTCAGTACAGACTGAGACACCATTGAGACACATCGATGCCAAGAGCTCCATTCAGACAAATTAAATCAGATTATTTGATTGTATTGTACTGAGTATATGAGTGAAAGCATTCAGAAGTAAATTCACTTTCACATTGTCAAACCAATGCACTTGTGTCCTGTTTTGCGAACCACATACCTTGTGACTGACTTAACTACGGACAAGTTAGTTGGACTAACAGAGAGAATGAGGTCAATTTGAAAAGGGGAGTGTGCTTGTGTATTCTCCATTCCACAACCCAAGGAAACAGACGTTTTGGATGTGTTGGTGTGTGTGTGTCCATGATGTAATGTAACACTACAGGAGGCAGTGGTCTTTCTCACACGGCAGTCCGCATGACATCCCTCCCACCTCACCCCAAAGGCACCCCCACATGAGGATCTCCATAGCAACCCCAAAACAAACACTGTATGCATGATGTGGCCACCACACCCCAGGACCAGAGAGAGACAATCAGAGAAAGAGAGAGAGAGTCAGAGAGAGAGAGAGAAAAAAAAGTCAAGTGACAAGAGGAATATAGAGAAAAATGTAAGGAGAGAGAGAGAGAGAGAAAGCAAGAGACAAACAGAGAGTAAGAGAACGAGGGAGGGGGAGAAAGAGAGAGAGACAGAGTAAGAGAATGAGGGAGGGGGAGAAAGAGCGAGAGAGACGGGGATAGATGGAGACATCACAAGGGATTCCTCTAAGCAACATATGGTATAATTTAGCTACGCTACAGATCAAATCCATTCATAAAGCTGAAGAGACGTTTGGAAAGATAACCCTCGTCAAGAAACTATAGACCATATGCAAACACTTACTGTCTGCTATAAAGGGCCAAACAGACTGATACTGAACTGTTATAACCTTTGTAATGTGTGTATGAACTAAACACTGTGTCCAAGTTGGAAGAACTAAAGAAGAAGCTAATGACTCTTCTTTTTCATCAGAGGCTAGAAGATAAAAACCATGAGAGTCCGCCTTCTACTCACGTTTAAATGCTTCAAAACGTCTCAAATGAGACAGCTGTAGACAATGATACTTTTGTTTATCAAAGTAAAAGGATTTTAAAAACTCCTCCTTCTCTGACCCACTTTCATGACCCTGATCTGGTCCCATTGGAGTTGTGCGTCACGTGAAAGGACCCAATCTAAAGAAGAGGTGGACTCTGGGAGTAAGGTCCTACCCACCGCTGCTTCTCCTCTTTTCCCGCTATCCCATAAGCCTTTAGTGCCTTTAGAGTTTAGACCAGCAACCTGGACAAAGTCCTGACACAGCAGATATACAAAACCCAAGACTCTTCATTGTGTTTCCAATCCCCCTCTCCACTTTGAAGACTTTGAGTAGGGACACCGCCAATAAACCTGCGGTGGTATCAAGGTCAGAGAAAAGAACTGGGCTGGTTATAGTGGGTGTAGGAAGGCCATGTGTGGCTAACAACATGACTCCCACGTTCAACATCAAGGACACTGGCGTTTACTGTAGGTCTGTCTTTTGTGTTGGTTGGTGGTTCTGGGAAAGAACATCAAACCCAAACTTACAAAAGACATTCCAAAGTATCTTTGTGGGGGCACATAAAACCATCCACAGTGGCGCCAAAGTCTTTGGAAACAGGCCAATATGAATGCCCTTACATAACATCCATCCACCACGCCTGATTGGTCTGACACGAGTAGAAAATAGACAATGCAAATACATACAGGACACTTTCCATGTGAACTTCCTCACACAACATCCACTATGAAAGTCCTTCCTTACCTGACGTTCATCTACCATGTTTTCCTGCCACTAGTGGAAAGAAATTACAAAGTAAGCTTTGTCACTAATGTGAGGTCAAAGGTTAGGTGTCAAGTCAACCTCCTTTTGATGTAGAGAGCAGAATGACAGAACCAGCACAGGAAACTGACCAGGGAAACCAACTCATCTCTCAAATACAGTCAGCTGACCTCTCCCTCTCTCTGACTGCTCTCTGACACTGCCAGAAGAGAGAAGAGAAAGGGCCCCTGGGGGCCGGGCGGAGAGTGAGACACTTATCAATACAAAGCATCCATCACCACGGAAACACCCGGAAACGGACGTTGAAGGGACACGGTCGCCCACAAGGTCAGTCATCTAGCTGAACAGCCCGCTGAGGGACTTCGATGGCGATGCCCCGTCAACAGCCATTGACTGTTACTTGGCAGCGTGTGTATGTATGTGTGTGTGTGTGTGTATGTAGTGAATAATTCATAGGAAATGGTTGTTAGTGATGAATCCTGGCATTGAGGAGACAGTTTTAAGGGTCAGTTTGGGTGCCAGGACTCTGACAGTTTGTAGTGAAAGCCTGGTCTGTATGAGCCCCAGGGAGAGTGATGCTGTGAAGTGGACACTAGACAGCTCCTATTGCACTATACACTACTGATGACTGGGGCAATGTTGGTGTGATACAGCCGGCCCATCATGAGTCGGTCCAGGTCCAGTTTGGAGCTTTTAAACTCCTAAAGGCCAAATCAAACGTAACGTGAACGAGCGTGTACACACTGGAATTAGAAAGCACGGTAGTGAATGACAGACAGACAGAGTGTCAACGCTGTCAAAAGTATTACGTGCATCAAATTAGAAAACAAGTCTATTTTTCTCGCGTCTATGCGAAGCGATGCTGGTTCGCGCGTCGTTTGATTTGGCCTTAATAGTCCGGGTCAAGAGTCCGGTCTCTGTAAGAGCTTTATTGGTTAGTCAACTCACACTGAAGTGACGCTGCTGGTTGATAAGTCCTGATGTGTGATAGATTGGATGATCGCCGTCTGTCTGTCTGTCTGTCTGTCTGTCTGTCTCTCTCTCTCTCTCTCTCGACGGGTCCAGTGGTCAGTTCTAGAGGAGGGTTAAATTAACATTGTTGAGCAACAGCCTGAATGAGAGGAGAAATAAAGGAGAAGAAACTGATTGAGGAGGAATGGAGGAGAAAAGACACAGCTTCCTGTCAGGATGTGAGGCCCCGCTGGGGGACACGGGGCTCTGAGCCAAGAGTCACTTTTATACTGAGACGCAGTGTGTGTGTGTGTGTCCATCCTCAACAAAGTTAACAATTATGCCCAGTATTATTCTAAACATGCCTAATGTTTGTTCTCACAATAAACACTTAATCTGGGATAACCCATAATCATAATGGTGTATTACAACACAGACAAGACTAAATATCGCTGCAGTTTTTGTTAGTAAAGCCTTGGTGGATTAACATAGGAATACCAATTAGCCTAATAACAGCGTCTAATTATCAGTCCATCTCCCTCTCATACCGAGCTAATAGAACAGGGATTTCTCTCTACAAGAGTTGTTTTTAATTGGACCACCATGGCTGAGCGTGGGCCTAGCCCCTCTCTCACTCCCTCTCTCTCACTCCCCCTCTCTCTCTCTCCCTCTCTCTCTCTCCCCCTCTCTCTCTCCCCCTCTCTCTCTCTCCCTCTCTCTCTCTCCCCCTCTCTCTCTCTCCCCCTCTCTCTCTCCCCCTCTCTCTCTCTCTCCCCCTCTCTCTCTCTCTCCCCCTCTCTCTCTCCCCCTCTGAGAGAAGAAGTGGCGCAAAGACGTCTTACTTTCAATGATACAAATTCCTTGTCTCTTCATGGCGTTTCAAAGCTGTGATTGACCACGCACACTCCTGGCGTCCCACAGTCCCCTGGCTTGTGTGTACGCTCATATAATCCACGGGGTCAAAGTGCCCCCTTACAAGAAGCTGTTCCCTCACACACCGTATTCAGGAAGAGCATGAAGGACATGCAGAGGCCAGTGGCGTGTTCTGTTAATTAACTCATTGTTCCTTAGATCTTTTATTTTCCTGAGTAGTACCCATAGAGTTAGATAGAGGACTCTAGTGCCTAAAAGCAATGACGCAATGTCCATCTAAGTCTATGTTCACTGTGTCATGTCACTCAGAGCCACTTTAAAGAGCAGAGCCTACGGTGTATTCATTAGTCACACACCGTAACAAACTGTATCAAAACGCTTTGTAACTGAAACATTTTTGAAACAAAAACGAGGGTACTGTTTGGTTCCTAGTGAATGCACCCCTGGCGATGGAAGACAGAACGAGACAAGAAGACCAGGCGTTGTGGCAGCAGAGGAATGTTTCAATAACCAACATGAGGGCTGTGGCTTAGGTCTATGTGCTAGCCTGGAGCTGTGCTCAACGGGCATCACTTCCCATAGAGATAGGATTGTTTTTCAGAAACCGAGCCAATAGAGCTCAGTATCTGCTTATTGGACGTGGTGCCAGATTGCTGTAAGGCTCAGAGTTGTCATGTACTCTGAAGAATGTCTGTAATGCTAAGTCATCCAACATGTGTGTGTGTGTGTGTGTGTGTGTGTGTCTATGTGTATGTGTTTGTGAGTGTGTATGTGAGTGTGTATGTGTATATGTGTTTGTGTGTGTATGTGTATATGTGTGTGTGTGTATGTGTATATGTGTATGTGTGTATAAGTGTTTGTGAGTGTGTGTGTGTGTGTGTGTGTGTGTGTATATAAGTGTTTGTGAGTGTGTGTGTGTGTGTGTATATCAGTGTTTGTGAGTGTGTGTGTGTGTGTGTGTGTGTGTGTCAGAAGGTCCCAGACAGTGATGGTATCCCTGCCTTGCAGTCAGTGTGACTGCGACACGCGCCATTGTCACAGAAAACAGCAGAGCACATACCAGAGAATATAATGACTATCCAATGACAGGTGCCTAAGGTCTACTGGAAAAATCTCCATCCCAGTGGGAATTATCTTCTCAGTGTCAAGGATTAGATTTCTTGATGCGCGACACACACACACACACACACACACACACACACACACACACACACACACACACACACAAAGATTAAGATGACTCTAGGATTGCTCATCTCCTGCAGGCGTATAGTTACGGAGCACTGCATAAATGTCACGACGAATGATGGCCAAGGCTAGTCCAGTCAACTCAACTGGTATGCCCCTGGTTCGGGGATCAACTAGTTGGGTCTGAGGTGCAGAGAAAAATGAAGTCCCCTCCACATTGATCTAAGGTCAGTTTGGGGTTTTCTTTCCCGTAATGGTTAAGGTTTGGGCGAGGAGTAAGTTGATCCTGAGGGCAACGTCTGTTCACATCTACTCAGAGGAGAAAGGAAATGGTAGAAGAGGGAGAGGGGCGGGGGGGGGGGGCGAAATGAGAAGAAGGAGAGAGGGAGGAAGACGGAGGGGGGAGGAAAGAAGAAGAGGGAGAGAGGGACTGTAGGTTCGAGTTACATCTCAATTAGCCAGCGATTTGTAGCGCCAGGTGAACCAACAACCTGCCCTCCAGCTCTCTATTCCAGTGTCAGCTTCAATCAGTGTGATCAAACAGCGTAGCCGAGAACAGAAAGAGAGCAGAGAGAGAGGGGGAGAGAGAGAGAGCGAGAGAGCAAGAAGGTGGAGGAGAGAAACAGAGGGGAAAAGAGAGAGAGGGAAAGAGAGCAAGAGAAAAAGAGGAGGGAGAGAGAAAGCACATAGTAGCAGAATACCTGACCACTGTGACTGACCCTAAATGTAAAAAATCCTTGACTATGTACAGACTTATCGATCGAGGCCACCGTAAGCAGACCTGGCTCTCAAGAGAAGACAGACTATGTGCCCACTGCCCACAAAACGAGGTAGAAACTGATCTACACTTCTTCCCCACAAATCACAGACCCACAAAGAATTAGAAAACAAATCAAACATTGATAAAGTCCTATATGTGTAAGGTGAAGTACTGCAGTGTGCAGTTACAGCAGCACGATGTGTGGACCGCTGTCATGAGAAAAGGGAAACCAGTGGAACACAAACATTGATAAAGTCCTATATGTGTAAGGTGAAGTACTGCAGTGTGCAGTTACAGCAGCACGATGTGTGGACCGCTGTCATGAGAAAAGGGAAACCAGTGGAACACAAACATTGTAAATACAACCTGTTTATTTATTTCCCTTTTATACTTCTACTTGCACATTGTTACAACACTGTACATAGACCATAATATAACATTTCAAATGTCTATATTCTTTTCAAACTTTTGTGAGTGTAATGTTTACTGATGTTTCCCTTGTTTATTTCCCTTTTGTTTATTGTCTATTCCATTTGCTTTGGCAATGTAAACATATGTTTCCCATACAAATAAAGCCCTTCGATTTGAATTGAATTGAGAGGAGATAGGTAAAGAGAAAGAGAGAGAGGACCGAAAGAGAGGAGAGAAAGCAGAGAGACACAGAGGGGGAACAAGAGAGTGTGAAAGAGAGATGGAGAAGGGAGAGAGAGGAGAGAAAGGAGAAAGAGAGAGAGAACAGAACACAGCAGAGTCTAGGATCACGTCTGTCCATATTGTCCTATTCATTATGCTCTAAAAGGCTAAACTGATCCTTGATCAGCACTTTAGTGAGGACTCCCCTCTGTCCATGTTGTCCTATTCATTATGCTCTAAAAGGCTAAACTGATCCTTGATCAGCACTTTAGTGAGGACTCCCCTCTGTCCATATTGTTCTATTCATTATGCTCTAAAAGGCTAAACTGATCCTAGATCAGCACTTTAGTGAGGACTCAGGAGGAACCACTGTGAATAGCCAGAGACTCAGGAATCATCTGCTCCGTTTTTCAGCTGTGTAATTCGATACTTCAGTTATGCACAGACATTCCAGAACACCCATCTCTCTCTCTCTCCCACCCTCTCTTCAACTGACAACACCCTCCATCCATCTCTCCCTCTGTCCATAGGATCTAGTTATCCATTATTAGTGGATATCTGATAAAACAGAGGGAAAGAAATGTGAAAAGAGCCACAGGAGTCCAGTGGAGAGAGGAAACAGAGCCCTTGGCCCAGCCATATGGTTTCAGCAGAACCCTTCACACCAGCGTCACCTCAGACAGTGTGTGTGTGTGTGTGTGTGTGTGTGTGTGTGTGTGTGTGTGTGTGTGTGTGTGTGTGTGTGTGTGTGTGTGTGTGTGTGTGTGTGTGTGTGTGTCAGTCATTACTCTCTGAGGGTGTAGAGATTCTTTGAAGGCGAGGCTGCGCCAGTAACTCAGCGCAGTGCCAGCAACTCAGTTTACAGGTGACTGCTGGTGAAACGAGAGAGAGAGAGAGAGAGAGATAGACAGAGAGAGAGCAATAAAAATACTTGAATTAGTTCAAGAACCCATTGCCCTTTATGGTTATGTGGTCTGGGGTCCGCGCACCATCCAAGAATTCACAAAATGGGACAAACACCAAATCGAGACTGCATGCAGAATTCTGCAAAAATATCCTCAGTGTAAAACGTAAAACACCAAATAATGCATGCAGAGCAGAATTAGGCCGATACCCGCTAATTATCAAAATCCAGAAAAGAGACGTTAAATTCTACAACCACCTAAACGGAAGTGATTCCCAAACCTTCCATAACAAAGCCATCACCTACAGAGAGATGAACCTGGAGAAGAGTCCCCTAAGCAAGCTGGACCTGGTGCTCTGTTCACAAACACAAACAGATCCCACAGAGCCCAAGGACAGCAACACAATTAGACCCAACCAAATCTTGAGAAAACAAAAAGATAATTACTTGACACATTGGAAAAAAATTGAAAGAAACTGAGCAAACTAGAATGCTATTTGGCCCTAAACAGAGAGTACACAGCGGCAGAATACCTGACCACTGTGACTGACCCAAACTTAAGGAAAGCTTTGACTATGTACAGACTCAGTGAGCATAGCCTTGTTATTGAGAAAGGCCGCCGTAGGCAGACCTGGCTCTCAAGAGAAGACAGGCTATATGCACACTGCCCACAAAATGAGGTGGAAACTGAGCTGCACGTACTAACCTCCTGCCAAATGTATGACCATATTAGAGACACATATTTTCCTCAGATTACACAGAACCACAAAGAATTCGAAACAAATCAAATGTTGAAAAACTCCCATATCTACTGGGTGAAATATCACAGTGTGCCATCACAGAAGCAAGATTTGTGACCTGTTGCTACAAGAAAAGGGCAACCAGCGAAGAACAAAAAACCACAAAGAATTCGAAACAAATCAAATGTTGAAAAACTCCCATATCTACTGGGTGAAATATCACAGTGTGCCATCACAGAAGCAAGATTTGTGACCTGTTGCTACAAGAAAAGGGCAACCAGCGAAGAACAAACAATATTGTAAATACTAGGGATACACGATATATCGGTGAACATATCGGAACCAGACGATATTAGCTAAAAATGCCAACATCGGCATCGGCCTGATGTCTAGTTAACCGATGAGAAAGCTACCATTCATACCTATATAACATGACGTAATGACGCCATGTAAAATTTTGCGCTACACTTGCAACACAGCAACATAGCCCACAATGTCTGCTGGTGTGGATCGAGCAGTCAACAAGTTGAGCAGTCACTTGAAAGAGTAAGAACATTTCAGCGAGACAACTCAAAGGCGAAATCCATTAAAGCCAAGATATTGGAATTCATTGCCCTTGACAATCAACCGTTCTCTGTCGTGGGGGATGTTGGCTTTCGCAGACTGGTCGAGCACCGGTACACACTAACAAGTGCGCTATTTTCCAGATGTTGCCCTACCGGAGTTACACAGTAATAGCGTCACTGCTATTAGCTTCACGACATACATACTATGGAACGCCGTTTGGGTCTTTGCGTGTCAAATAAAGATACAGTAGCACTGTCAAAGCTGTACAAAAAAGTCTGCAAACAAGCAAACACCGGCCACGAACAATGTGTTTACAATACAGCGTTGGTAATAAAGCATTTCGTTCGACCTCAACTTCTGGGGTAGCTAGCTTTATCTTGGTACTTAGCTAGCACCAATACAACCAGCCTGAAAACAATGACCAGTAGAAACTGCAGTCATTTTCATTATTCTTAGCAATGATTTAGGAATCCTTGTGAGTAAGTATTAGCTAGGTTGCCACTTCTTGTTCGCTTATTGAAATTGAACTTCAGTTCATAAAAATAAATAGCTAGCCAGCTACTTAACCCTGTTGCCCAAAGCTAACGTTAAAAACAGCCAGCTAGCTTCATCTGGCTAGTTAGGCTCGACTGAACCGGGTTATGTGTTGGGAAGCTTGCCAAATAGTGTTATTTGATGTGTATCTTTTTTTGACACGCAAAGACCCAAACAGCGCTCCATAGAAATCCTGGTTGAGAATGAAACGACTGAACAAATTAACAATGAAACAGCACAGCAAGTATGTGAAATAAATTATTTTTGATTATGTTTTACTGGAAAATGGGGACATATGTAAATGGGAACAAAATAACTTTTTGGTCAGTGTGGTGTGTGTGTGTGTGTGTAACCTATATTTAACTAGGCAAGTCATTTACAATGACGGCCTGGAAGACGCTGGGCCAATTGTGCACCGCCCTATGGGACTCCCAATCACGGCCGGATGTGATACAGCCTTGATTCGAACCAGGGACTGTAGTGACGCCTCTTGAACTGAGATGCAGTGCCTTAGACCGCTGCGTCCATGTGTGTGTGTTAACTATTTAACTGTACTAGAATGCTTAAAAGGCCGCAAAAAAATTAAATCTTGGTTATCGGTATCATTTTTTTGTCAAGGAAAATATTGGATATCGGTATCGGCCAAAAATGTAATATCGGTGCATCACTAGTAAATACAACCCATTTTATGTTTATTTATTTTCCCTTTTGTACTTTAATTATTTGCACATCGTTACAACACTGTATATAGACAATATGACATATGAAATGTCTCTATTATTTTTGAACTTGTGTGAGTGTAATATTTACTTTTCACTTTTTGTTGTTTATTTCACTTTTGTTTATTATCTACTTTACTTGCTTTGGCAATGTTAACTTATGTTTTCCATGCCAATAAAGCCCTTACATTGAGAGAGCGAGGTGAGGAGGTGCCAGCAATCATTCAGTTCCTCCCTCCCAAGGCCTATCATTCTAGAGAGCAGCAGTTCCTCCCTCCCAAGGCCTATCATTGTAAAGAGCAGCAGTTCCTCCCTCCCAAGGCCTATCATTCTAGAGAGCGGAAGTTCCTCCCCCCCCAAGGCCTATCATTCTAGAGAGCAGCAGTTCCTCCCTCCCAAGGCCTATCATTCTAGAGAGCAGCAGTTCCTCCCTCCCAAGGCCTATCATTCTAGAGAGCAGCAGTTCCTCCCTCCCAAGGCCTATCATTCTAGAGAGCAGCAGTTCCTCCCTCCCAAGGCCTATCATTCTAGAGAGCAGCAGCTCCTCCCTCCCAAGGCCTACCATTCTAGAGAGTAGCAGCTCCGCCCTCCCAAGGCCTATCATTCTAGAGAGCAGCAGTTCCTCCCTCCCAAGGCCTATCATTCTAGAGAGCAGCAGTTCCTCCCTCCCAAGGCCTATCATTCTAGAGAGCAGCAGCTCCGCCCTCCCAAGGCCTATCATTCTAGAGAGCAGCAGTTCCTCCCTCCCAAGGCCTATCATTCTAGAGAGCGGCAGTTCCTCCCTCCCAAGGCCTATCATTCTAGAGAGTAGCAGCCACTCAGTACTACTGTACGTCACTGTATCAGGTCTCCGTGGTGATTCAAAACGTTTCTTTCATGTCCGAGCCACAACCCACGCTCCTCTCTGGTTTACAGATCACCACGCCCACCAACTCCACAGGAGGAATTATTGGGACACAGAGCTGGAGGAGGAATGGGATATTTCCACATTTTGGGGACCTGAACGTGGATTTATGGCCCGTGTGTGTGTGTGTGTGTGTGTGTGTGTGTGTGTGTGTGTGTGTGTGTGTGTGTGTGTGTGTGTGTGTGTGTGTGTGTGTGTGTGTGTGGTAGACCATGACGATGTATTGGATACAACACATTTACAGGAGGTGAAAATCAGATACTGAAGTTGAGGTCTCTTTATGGCTGGTCAGATACTGTTTTGCAGAGAAAGGGGATCAGCTTTGGTTGCTGAAGAAGCAGAAGAAGATTTCTCCCTTCAAGAAGATACTGTTACATCTAGTGCAGTGAAACACATGCATATAACAATCTGGAACTACTGAGGACTGAAAGTTGATCTTCTGGTCCATATGCCATGTCACTTACACACCATCTCCCCCCTCACCCATGTCTCTTTCCACCCCTCCCTCTCCCTCTTCATCTCTCCCTCTCTGTCCTCCAGTCCTCTGTGTCAATCCATCCATCTCTAATCCACTTCCCCGATCCCTCACTGAGCCCACAGCGTTCATTTGTCTGCCCCTTTGTATTGTTTTCAGGACAGGGGTGTCTGCACCCCCCCCCACCACCTTCTCCTCTCTCAGTGAAGGACAGACAGTGCAGCATTCGGGCATGGTCCCGCCCCCGTACGTGGAAAAATAAACAAGTGTCCACATCTTTGTGGTGTGTGTGTGTGTGTGTCGATGTGTTCGCCCTCTGGAATGTTAATGACTTCCATAACCATCTGTCTCGGGCTTTTACCTGCCAAAACTTGGAAAAAGCTGACGCCGCCGCCGGCTCATTCGAGGCGATAATGAAGCTTGAATGGAAAGTTTCAAAAGCATCAAAAGACAGTCAAAGGGCCTGAATGAAAGGCGCTCTTCAAGCTCAGCAGCACCTAGCGGATGATTCCCTTGTGTTCCAAGAGCTGGAGCTAGCTGAGGAGAGGGACAGACAGACAACAGGCTTGTTGTTTCACTGACAAACAGTGAACAGATAGTCTTTTCATACAGGTTTGATGAATAACTGGTATCAGAAGTGCTTAGTAAGGAGATTCATTGTTCTAAGTCAACACACACAATCACCGTGCTGACAGGTCAACACAGTGGCCCACTAAATGACTAAACATCAGTAACGACCAGAAGAAGGAGTAAAAGAAGATGAGCGAGCCCCTTAAGATCTCTCCCTCTCTCTAATGCCGGGTGGTCTTTAGAGGGCTATGGGTTAGTGCTCCAGTCTTTAGAGGGCTATGGGTTAGTGCTCCAGTCTTTAGAGGGCTATGGGTTAGTGCTCTAGTCTTTAGAGGGCTATGGGTTAGTGCTCTAGTCTTTAGAGGGCTATGGGTTAGTGCTCCAGTCTTTAGAGGGCTATGGGTTAGTGCTCCAGTCTTTAGAGGGCTAGGGGTTAGTGCTCTAGTCTTTAGAGGGCTAGGGGTTAGTGCTCCAGTCTTTAGAGGGCTAGGGGTTAGTGCTCAAGTCTTTAGAGGGCTATGGGTTAGTGCTCCAGTCTTTAGAGGGGTTAGTGCTCCAGTCTTTAGAGGGCTATGGGTTAGTGCTCCAGTCTTTAGAGGGCTATGGGTTAGTGCTCCAGTCTTTAGAGGGCTATGGGTTAGTGCTCCAGTCTTTAGAGGGCTAGGGGTTAGTGCTCCAGTCTTTAGAGGGCTATGGGTTAGTGCTCTATTCTAGGGAGATGATAGGCAGTGAAGATTAGGGACTATAAGGGTTTGAGAGCTTTGCTGACAGGCCAGACAGCAGGTCAAAGGTCAAAGCCCTTGGGGATGACTCATAACTAAGTGAGACACACAGGTACATCATGATATAGGCATGACCTGAGAAGATAGTCTTCTTTAAGTGCTCTGTTGAAGGTTGA
Source organism: Salvelinus namaycush (assembly GCF_016432855.1). NCBI lineage: Eukaryota > Metazoa > Chordata > Actinopteri > Salmoniformes > Salmonidae > Salvelinus > Salvelinus namaycush. The sequence goes on from NC_052345.1 coordinate 5,879,178, forward strand.
TGAGGAGCAATGAATCGCTTGAGTGACTGCTGTCACACACACCACTTGAAGACAGTCATTAGTGCCAGACAAGACGGGGACATAGATGTAATAACCAATAGACCTTACTGTGATAACCCAATATAACCCAATGTAACTGTATGAACTTCAAGAGCTCTGGTGAATAACATGTCCCATTTATTTATTTACACACGGCCCAAACCTGAAATTGAACAGAAAAGGTCAATCCAAAGACAAACATCTGTACGGCGGATGTCCCCAACGAAACACCAGAACCCTCTGATCTGAGACCTGTTGACCCACTGAAACATTCTATCGTGCTCTTTAATAGAGGATGCACTGACTCATAACAACCTCAACAGTATATAGCCTACTCTTTAGAGATGCCTGCAGTGCAGAGAGGAGAGACCGGAACCATCAGGTTCTCCTGATAAATGTTTAGATTACAACCCTCTCAGATGCTACAGAAGAGAGGGGACACCCATCAGGCTCGCTGAATAAATGTTTAGGTTTCCCAGCTCCTCTGTGGTGTTGTTTGTTCCCGGTCGCAGCCTTCGAACTGTTCGGAGAGCTCCAACTCAAGCTGCAGAGGAAATGACAATACGGAGGAAAAACAACCACGGGCCAACGACACATACCAAGCCCCTCTCTCTCTTCCTCTCTCCCTCCAAGCCCCTCTCTCTCTCTCTCTCTTCCTCTCTCCCTCCAAGCATCGCTCTCGCTCTTCCCTTCCCTCCCTCCAAGCCCCTCTCTCTCTCTCTCTTCCCCTCCCTCCAAGCCCGGCTGCCTCTATCCTCCTTTCCTTTCGGTCCCTCACTAGCACTATGGGACTCGTCTCCAGCTTTTGACAATGGAAACTGATACATCAGGCATGCACGTGCACCCACCCACACACTCCCTCTCCAAAACCCCATCTGCTGTCACGCTCCTGGAACCCAGGAGGCAGGTTTGTTGGGGAGCTGTGGCCCAGAACAAGAGCCAGACCTTAGGGTGTGGACCCTACACAACTCCCCCTGAAGTCCCCAGCAGGAGATGGCTGGATGGGCTAAAGCCAACGACCCAACTGAGACTCTGGATGTGGATTGGCTTGCTGCCACCCAGCGACCACTTCCAGTCGGGAGTTGATTATTTAGTTCAACATGTGGACGAGAACAGACGGTTGCTCGGTCGCTAACTTATCGGTGTGTGTGTGTGTGTGTGTGTGTGTGTGTTATGGAAAGGCTTAAAGTGTTTATAATCCTCAACAGCCTTAATCCAAATCTCTGAATGAAAAATGACTTTCTCTCCTCCCTCTCTATGGCTGTTGGGCAGGAGAGTCATACGGCATCAGTGGGATAAGGCTTCATCCAATAGTTTAACATCAACCCAACAGTGATGGGGGAAAAACTCTATACAGTTACACTACCGTTCAAAAGTTTGGGGTCACTTAGAAATGTCCTTGTTTTTGAAAGAAAAGCACATTTTTCGTCCATTAAAATAACATCAAATTGATCAGAATTACAGTGTAGACATTGTTAATGTTGTAAATGACTATTGTAGCTGGAAACGGCAGATTTTTGATGGAATATCTACATAGGCGTACAGAGGCCCATTATCAGCAACCATCACTCCTGTGTTCCAATGGCACATTGTGTTAGCTAATTCAAGTTTATAATTTTAAAAGGCTAATTGACCATTAGAAAACCCTTTTGCAATTATGTTAGCACAGCTGAAAACTGTTGTTCTGATTTACGAAGCAATAAAACTGGCCTTCTTTAGACTAGTGAGTATCAGTGTTTGTGGGTTCGATTACAGGCTCAAATTGGCCAGAAACAAAGTACTTTTTTCTGAAACTCGTCAGTCTATTCAACAGTGAAGAGGCGACTCGGGACGCTGGCCTTCTAGGCAGAGTTGCAAAGAAAAAGCCATATCTCAGACTGGCCAATAAAAAGAAAAGATTAAGATGGGCAAAAGAACACAGACACTGGACAGAGGAACTCTGCCTAGAAGGCCAGCATCCCGGAGTCGCCTCTTCACTGTTGATGTTGACACGGGTGTTTTGCGGGTACTATTTAATGAAGTTGCCAGTTGAGGACTTGTGAGGCGTCTGTTTCTCAAACTAGACACTCTAATGTACTTGTCCTCTTGCTCAGTTGTGCACCCGGGCCTCCCACTCCTCTTTCTATTCTGGTTAGAGACAGTTTGCACTGTTCTGTGAAGGGAGTAGTACACAGCGTTGTACAATATCTTCAGTTTCTTGGCAATTTCTCGCATGGAATAGCCTTCATTTCTCAGAACAAGAATAGACTGACGAGTTTCAGAAGAAAAGTCTTTGTTTCTGTCCATTTTGAGCCTGTAATCGAACCCACAAATGCTGATGCTCCAGATACTCAACTAGTCTAAAGAAGGCCAGTTTTATTGCTTCGTTAATCAGAACAACAGTTTTCAGCTGTGCTAACATAATTGCAAAAGAGTTTTCTAATGATCAATTAGCCCTTTAAAATTATAAACTTGGATTAGCTAACACAACGTGCCATTTGGAACACAGGAGTGATGGTTGCTGATAATGGGCCTCTGTACGCCTATGTAGATATTCCATAAAGAATATGCTGTTTCCCACTACAATAGTCATTTACAAAATGAACAATGTCTACACTGTATTTCTGATCAATTTGATGTTATTTTAAATGGACAAAAACAAGGACATTTCTAAGTGACCCCAAACTTTTGAACGGTAGGGTACAAGTCGGGACATTATTTCTGATAGTATATCATATCATATCGTTTCGACAATATCGCAATATTATTTGTGCGTTTTCTCATGCAGCAGACATATAGTGAGCAATATGCTGGGAACATCAAATCGCAATAAAATCACAGTATCGAATCGCAATACATATAGAATCGTGAGATTCGCAATAAACATCGTATCGGCACCTAAGTATCCTGGTAATATTGTATCGTGAAGTCCCTGGCAATTCCCGGCCCTACAATCCAATATGCCTCTCTTCCTATCTTCAATGTCTCCTCCTTCATCTGCACAATAGCTTTCTGAATGACATCAGTGTTTAATATCACTCTGGAATCCTCTCGCTTTCTCTTCCCATCCTTCCATCTCTCCATCTTTGTCTCAATTTAATATATGTTCTATATCCGTCTGTATCCCTCTGTCGGGACTTTGTTTTATATCACCTCAGGTCCCCCTCCATCTTTTTCCATCTTGTATCCATTCAATCTCTCACATCCTTCTATCTCTCACGCCACTTGCATTCTTTCTTCCACATACCTCATCTTCATTTCCTCAGAGATCTGATATGAAAACAGGAGCACTCCAAACACTCCAAATTAAGATTTGATATGAAAACAGCACTCCAAACACTCCAAATTAAGATTTGATATGAAAACAGGAGCACTCCAAACAAAGACCTGGTAAAACAGGACCATCTCAAGCCCAGGGAGACAATCTCTCCAGCAGTCTCAACAGATGTGCAGACCCAGCATAAGTTATGGTTTGAGGGTTTTAGTTGAATTGGCGACAGCAACAGAAAATTCCCTAGTAGTTGATATCAAATTCTTGATCCCTCTTCGAATTCCCTACCAATTCCTTGATCCATACGACTGAACTCTCAACCATTTTAACCACATTCAAATATTAAAGTTCCAGCATTGAGATCTGCGTGGTTCCGCCCTGATGCGATTCCCATGATATGAGGCGTGTGACCCTTGATATGGTTTCTCACTCAGCTCAACACACATAACCACTTATAAAGGGAAGAAACCCCAGTATGACTTCACACCTCATACATGAGTTCCAGGTTTTAGTTAATAGTCTCGAAGAGAGAGAAAAAGAGAGAAAGAGGGCGAGAACGAGGGGAGCATCAGAGAGGTAGCAAGAGAGAGAGAAGACAAGCGATACAGAGAAAGAAAGGTAGTGAGAGGCAGAAAGAGGCAGAGAGAGAGAAAGAGAAAGAGAAAGAGAGAAAGAGTGAAAGAGGGCGAGAACGAGGGGAGCATCAGAGAGGGAGAAAGAGAGAGAGAAGACAAGCGATACAGAGAAAGAAAGGTAGTGAGAGGCAGAAAGAGGCAGAGAGAGAGAGAAAGAGAGGAGGAAATTAGCAGGCCTTGTAATCCCCAGCATATGTTCACCAGCTCTGAGAGGTAGAGTCAATATAAACCATAACATCACTCCAAGCCCTGGTGAGGTCATCCTTTTCTGACTCCAAAAAAATTAAGGGTCTGGGTTCTGGATTCCCAGAGGTCCCCAGTGTGTGTGTGTGTGTGTGTGTACAGATGTGGAAATGGAATATCCATTGTTATCCAGGAACTCACAAGGCCAGGACCAGAGTAAAGTAATATCCTTCTCCTTCTTCCTGTATCCTCCCATCACTGCCCACCCACTCGACAACCTCGCTCTCAATTACACACACACACACACACACACACACACACACACACACACACACACACACACACACACACACACACACACACACACACACACACACACCTCCCGTGTTCTTCCAGGCTTGTCGATGTACTGTAACTAAAGTGGGTAGGTGCTCATCAACAACGAGGCCACCTAGTCTCCTTCCCACAACCACCTAGTCTCCTTCCCACAACCACCTAGTCTCCTTCCCACAACCACCGTGTCGCCGTTACAGCAGCACATCCAGACGTGGCCATGTCTACAGGCTGGAGCGCTAAACGGAACATTTCAGACATCGCTCATTCCCATCACTTATCCCAGGCATTTTGCTAATAACCTTCATTAAGGATAAGTAGCCTACACTAGAATGTGAAGTTTGAAATGTAATACGTTTGCTAATATAGGTGATTGTTAAATGGGACAATTGATGGTTACAAACTAGAATTAGTAGTTTAAAGAACAATACAACAAAAAACTGTGGTGCACATTCATGTAATGAACTTCACTGTTATCGCATCAATTCAGGCAATTTACTGCAATATGGATTGTTGTCCATACGGCCCAACTCTAATACAAGCTCAGCTGAGACATGATTCGTCTGATACACTGTTGAAAAGTGGCCACTGTTGAAAAGCTTGTAGTAGAATTTATAGTTTTAGCTCAAAGTCTTGTTTGGCTAGATTACGTGGTGTTATTTGGACTCAGAAAAATGTGGATTGGCCGCCTGCTCCGTCTCTAGGCCAATCGTAAATCAGTCCCACGTATCCTGTTTCCATGGCGTTCGCTGCCACAGTGACGCCATCTCTAATGCAATGCAATGCTTTAAAACAAATTTACTCTGAGATTTTCTAAAATATTTTAGTTGGTCCCTTGAAAAGCAACAAAAAAGGACCTTGCAGCAGGTTGTTGGGCTTCATTTTTGCTCTTCTGTTCTTGGCAGTTTTCTCATGGTTTTGGGGCAGGAGTTTTGAATATTGTGCTTGAAGAGAAGAGTTACATTATCGCCTCAAGCTGAGAGATTTGCAGTTGCCGTCAATCTAGATGTCCTCTCCCTGATTTTTCAGTTGTATCTAACTCAAATTCCCCACAGAGTGTGCCCATGAGCAGGGGCGAAAATCTGATATCAACCTTGGAGGGGACAATTACATGAAATTTTCTCAGGAGCAATTCCTGAGGGGGACACCAAAAGTAGTGCTGTAACACAGCCTACGCTGTAATATTTTAAATGTATATTGAGGGACCATAATCACTACTACTGGATAATTGTTAGGTACAGTAGTTAACTGAAGGGTTGTCCCAACTTGTTTAAATCATTATAATACTACTACTAATAATAGTTATAGCAGTGTTCCTTATCAGTCCAGTATGTATGCAGGTATTCGTACTTACAACCAGCAATATCAAGAAAGGCCAGTAGGCGGCAATGGTACTGTACACTGTATGGGAGTAGTTTTCATAAATACAATGAACATGGTGTGATCTCATCGTAAAGAATCTCCATTGAGAACCATCACAAAGTTGGTCTCCGTATTGAATTGACCTTTTAATTTGACTTTGTGATACATTTATATAGTCATTAAATATGTGCACCTGGCCTGAGTCTACTACAATATCTTTACAAGAACAAAAAGCTTAAAATAAGTACAGTTCTAAAAGCAAAATAACTACTTCAATGAAAAACCCAAATAAATCAAACAAAATATCCTTCAGTCAGTGTCTCAACTCTTCAAACAGCAGCTATGGACAAGTATGTCACACAAAGTATGCAATTTTAAATAAAATAACATGAAATAAATAATTTGTAAGTGTACTGTCATGTACTAAAAACTGAAAACTACTAAACAACAGAACAAATATCAATTACACCAGGGGTTCTCAAACAGGGGTCCATGGACTAATTGCAAGGTGTCCGTGAAATAAAAAAAGTGTAATGAATGTAGTCAGTACCACAAGGTTTCCAGTAAGTTTACATATAATATAGAGGGGGTGGTGGTCCCTGAGGACCGCTGAAAACCTTGCCTGCCTTGCCTCAAAATATGCAGGGGTTCCAGTACCCAAAAAAGGTTGAGAACCACTGCTATACACACTACTGAACAAAAGAACCGAACATATGTTTGCGGGTTTCAATGGATCCAACAAATTGCTGGCAGATATTTTCCCTCGAGACTGTCCAGCCTGTCTTTATGTACATTACAGACAACTACGCCGTTCAGTCTCTCTTGGCCCATGCTAGCCCGTAGCCAAGTCTTTAACCTGCGGAGTGCACTGAAACTCCTCTCAGCCTCACATGAAGACACTGGCACCACAAACAAAATTCTGATCAGCACCTCAACTTGGTCAAACAACCCCCGCACCTCCACTGGAAGCCTCCTGAGGACCTCTGCTGCCTCTCCACTGCTGCTACAGGGGTATTTGTTGTGAAAGAGAGGGATCTGCACTGAAAGAGAATCTATGTTCAGCTCAGGGTACTGATCTAGAGACTCATCCAACTCCCCCGTGAGAAGCGCTCTTTCCAACTTTTGCAGGACATTTAGACTGTCCTGGTCAAAACGGTCGCCAAACTGAACCTCCACACCATCCAACACTTAAAAAAATTCTGCCCTATAGTGATCCACTGCTTTGCCAGCAAATCGTCTTGAGTGCGTCTCAATGGATTCAATGGATTCAATAGAGTCAATCAAAGTTGTTGCTTTCTCATACAGTGCAAGGTAGCTTTCGTCATTTCTCTTGCCCCTAAGAGATGACCGCACACACTCGACTGCAGCCTGCATACCAGAGACAGTCTGAGTTTTCTTCTGCAGTGAAATGTTTAGACATTCAAGCTCTCCAAGAACAGCAGAGGCAAGTGTGAGGCCCAACACAGTCTTGCCTTTGCTGAAGTGCTCGAATAAGCCACTGGCAGTTGAAGCTGTCTTGGATGCAGTTTTTGCCATCTCCTCTAGGCTGCTGAGTACCCGCTCATACTGCCCTAGAACAGCTCTAATAGCAGTATTCCGCACAGTCCACCTTGTTGGACATAGGGGTTTCAGGGTGGTCAGATTCGTATCTTTGGACGTGGCAATTGATTCAAACATGCTCTTAAACTTTCCTGACTGGCCATAAAGGACACCTAACTGATGGACCCAAGAAAGGGAATCCCGGATCAGTGGGGAGGCTGAGCAGCCAGCCTGTGTAATCAGATTTACACAGTGTGCTCCACAATGGACATAGAGGGCTAATGGCTGCTGCCTCCTCACAATTGCCTGTGCACCTGTGTATTTTCCTGCCATGTTTGAGGCACCATCGTAACTCTGCCCACGTAAGCCAGACATGGGCAAATTGAGCCTCAACAACACATCAGTTGCCACTTTCGCAATGCCCTCGCCTGTTGTCTCCGACACCCTGTATAGCCCAATAAACTCCTCGTGAGGGACAAGGTCATGGTCAACATAACGCAGACAGACACTCTCCTGTTCAGCACCAGAGACATCTTGAGTACCATCAACAATTAATGAAAATTGTACAATCGGAAGAGACCTAATCTCAGCTGCAATGCCTCGAATGACTGTATTGGCCATGATGTTCAGAATTTCATTCTGTGCTTTGGGGCCTGTGTACATTGTGGTACGCTCTGTTAACCACTTCAGTAAAATGGGATCATCCTCTTCTGCCCTGAGTTTCAAAAGCTGGTATAAATTCCCACTGTCATCCGTGTGGCCTCTAAAGGCTTGTCCCTGTCTTACTACATGCCGCACCGAACTAACAATTTTCATCAAGCAATGCCTTGCGTCCTCCTGCTGTTTACCCCACGCGCTGGATAACTGGACACTGATTGGATTTAGCTGGTGTGCTGTTACAGTTACAAAGTGGCGGTGGGTTTGGCAGTTTTGATGTGCTGTGAATTTTTCAATGGCTTTTCTCCAGTTCCTAAATCCTGCACTAATGAAGGCAGCATCTGCTCTTTGGCCAACACTCCTTTTATTGATGGATTATAATGTAGCCAGGGGAAATCGCGAAACCATCTCTCTTGAAACGTCAACACTCTGTTTGCGGTTCTATAAATTGTGGGTGTGGCTAATATGGTTTTGTGCCATCACTGAGGTAACTGGACGATGCTGTGCCACTGTCCCCTATACTGGTGCTGCTGGCAACAAGGGTGACACCTGGTCCTGCCGTGGCTGTGACACTGTCCTCTGAAGTCTCTCTCCTTGGCTCTTTCCCTTTCACCACCCTCACTGACTCACAGTCTGTCTCCTAGAAAAGAAATAAGGTGTTTGCTGTACTCCTAACTACCGGTACCCAAAACTACACAATTAATCACAACAGCAATACCATTGCATTAAACAAATCTTAGTTTAGTCACCAGTTTAAGTTGAGTGGGGGTATCCATGGCATTTTCCAATTATGTCCCTATTTTACAAATCAAAAGAATTGAGAACCTTTCATAATGTTGCCAAACAAAGACTCAACAAACTTACCTGAGACTCCCTGTCTCTGCCAATCTGACCCTGCATATCTGTCCCCAGCTCTGCTGTCTGTGTGCCATCTGTTGCCTGCTCTGCCTAATGACATCATTGTGAAACATTTCCATTAGCATTTCACTTCTTTCTTATGAACATTTTATCAACTCGTCTTTGAGATATTAGGCTACTAGAGTTCTTACTTTGCGTTTTGGTGTACTGAAAAATACTCTGATGTCCGTCTTTTTACTTTTTTCTGACATGTTTCTACCTGGCTGGCTGGCTGGCCGGTCTAGCTGCACACACACACATTTACACAACACATGCTGCAACGTTTTGAAATTTTAACATAGTTTGTTTCATATTGGCAGGCTTCCAACAATAGCTGAATTTGCAAAGCTAGCGAGCACCAATTCCGTTTCTGTGGTGTTTGCTATAATCTTTGCTACCTGGTTAAATAAAGGTGAAAAAAAAAAAATCACTAGCGACAATTTAGCTTTTGCAACGAGACCATTAAATATATTTAAGACAATGGTATAAGAGAGTGTAGTTCTGTTCAGTTTGGACTTCAGTTTATCGCTAACCTTATCACAGGGACTTTGAAGCACTACAGCTGCATGCTAATCTTGGAATAAACTGACGATAGCAAATATTCCATATTTGACGACGCCACATAAATGGAATAGGTACTAGCTAGCTTGATAGTTAATGTTTGCTTTAGTTTGGGCGCTAGCTCTGCAAATTCAGCTAGTGTGTGAACCCTGCAACATTAAAAAAATATATACATTGCTATGGCGCGATTGACTGGATTACCTCACGTCAGTTACGTACATTGAGTGCCTTTCGGACAGTAGATACGAACCCTCTATTACCTTGCAAGCTAAAGAACTGGCAGTGGATCAAATCATTGTGAGGCAAAGGGCGGGGGGGGTCGCAATCTTGTGAAACTTAAAAACGCGCTATTAAGTGTCTATAATCAGCACAAGTGCTTTCATTGCGTATTATTAATATTATTGAAATTACATAGTTATGTTTGCAGTGATATATTGGGGGGGACAAATCATATTTTTCCCAGGATGGGGGGGTCGTGTCCCCCCCGTCCCCCCTGGGATTTCCGCCTATGCCCATGAGTCAAGGATGTGATACTGTTATATGATACTCGTGTCTCTCTCAGGATGGCCAACTACCATTGGTCATAGGATGCATAAAATCACATTTTATTAGTCACATGTGCCGAATACAACAGGTGTAGTAGACCTTACAGTGAAATGCTTACTTACGAGCCCCTAACCAACAATGCAGTTTAAAAAAAATACAGATAAGAATAAGAGATAAAAGTAACAAGTAATTAAAGAGCAGCAGTAAAATAACAATAGCGAGACTATATACAGGGGGGGTACTGATACAGAGTCAATGTGCGGGTGCACGGGTTAGTTGAGGTAGTATGTACATGTAGGCAGAGTTATTAAAGTGACTATGCATAGATGTCAACAGAGAGTAGCAGTGATGTAAAGAAGGGGTGTGGGGGGGGGGGGGACTACAAATAGTCTGGGTAGCCATTTGACTAGATGTTCAGGAGTCTTATGGCTTGGGGGTAGAAGCTGTTTAGAAGCCTCTTGGACCTAGACTTGGCGCTCCGGTACTGCTTGCCGTGCGGTAGCAGAGAGAACAGGTTATGACTAGGGTGGCTGGAGTCTTTGACAATTTTTAAGACCTTCCTCTGACACCGCCTGGTATAGGTCCTGGATGGCAGGAAGCTTGGCCCCAGTATATTGGGCCGTTCGCACTACTCTCTGTAGTGCCTTGTGGTCAGAGGCCGAGCAGTTGCCATACCAGGCAGTGATGCAACCAGTCAGGATGCTCTCGATGGTGCAGCTGGACCCATGGCAAATCTGTTCAGTCTCCTGAGGGAGAATAGGTTTTGTCGTGCCCTCTTCACGTCTGTCTTGGTGTGCTTGGACCATGTTAGTTTGTTGGTGATGTGGACACCAAGTGTAACAGTATAACTTTAAACCGTCCCCTCGCCCCGACACGGGCGCGAACCAGGGACCCTCTGCACACATCAACAACTGACACCCACGAAGCGTCGTTACCCATCGCTCCACAAAAGCCGCGGCCTTTGCAGAGCAAGGGGCAACACTACTTGTAGGTTTCAGAGCAAGTGACGTAACTGATTGAAACGCTAGTAGCGCGTACCCGCTAACTAGCTAGCCATTTCACATCCGTTACACTCACCCCCCTTTCAACCTCCTCCTTTTCCGCAGCAACCAGTGATCCGGGTCACGGCACCAATGTAACAGTATAACTTTAAACCGTCCCCTCGCCCCGACACGGGCGCGAACCAGGGACCCTCTGCACACATCAACAACTGACACCCACGAAGCGTCGTTACCCATCGCTCCACAAAAGCCGCGGCCCTTGCAGAGCAAGGGGCAACACTACTAATAGGTTTCAGAGCAAGTGACGTAACTGATTGAAACGCTAGTAGCGCGTACCCGCTAACTAGCTAGCCATTTCACATCCGTTACACAAGGAACTTGAAGCTCTCAACCTGCTCCACTGCAGCCCCGTCGATGAGAATGGAGGCGTGCTCGGTCCTCTTTTTCCTGTAGTCCACAATCACCTCCTTTGTCTTGATCACGTTGAGGGAGAGGTTGTTGTCCTGGCACCACACGGCCAGGTCTTTGACCTCCTCCCTATAGGTTGTCTTGTCGTTGATCAGGCTGTTGTGTCATCAGCAAATTTATAGAATGTGTGACTTCTTGCAACCCACTGTGGGGGTGTGAAGTTTAGTAGTTTAATAATGTTTTAAAATGTAATCATTACAAAAGACTCTGATCCCCAACAATCCCCATGTATAGACTCAGGGAGAGACTCACTGACCCCATCAACCCCCATGTAAAGACTCAGGGAGAGACTCACTGACCCCATCAACCCCCATGTAAAGACTCAGGGAGAGACCCACTGACCCCATCAACCCCCATGTAAAGACTCAGGGAGAGACCCACTGACCCCATCAACCCCCATGTATAGACTCAGGGAGAGACTCACTGACCCCATCAACCCCCATGTAAAGACTCAGGGAGAGACTCACTGACCCCATCAACCCCCATGTAAAGACTCAGGGAGAGACCCACTGACACCATCAACCCCCATGTAAAGACTCAGGGAGAGACTCACTGACCCCATCAACCCCCATGTAAAGACTCAGGGAGAGACCCACTGACCCCATCAACCCCCATGTAAAGACTCAGGGAGAGACTCACTGACCCCATCAACCCCCAAAGACTCAGGGAGTCAGAGAGAAGGGAACATTGTGTTCTTTGATAGTGAAGTATTGTGCTGCTAGTATCTCTCCCTGGTGGATCTGAATGTCCCTTCAACTTCCTGTCCCTATGTTTCTACTTTAGGGAGTAGAAACATGTTTTTGGGCAGCCAGGGCCCTCCACCCACCCAGAGAGGCTACAGAGGGAGCTGAGACAATTGGACAGGTGACATGTATTTGGGCAGCCAGGGCCCTCCATCCACCCAGAGAGGCTACAGAGGGAGCTGAGACAATTGGACAGGTGACATGTATTTGGGCAGCCAGGGCCCTCCACCCACCCAGAGAGGCTACAGAGGGAGCTGAGACAATTGGACAGGTGACATGTATTTGGGCAGCCAGGGCCCTCCATCCACCCAGAGAGGCTACAGAGGGAGCTGAGACAATTGGACAGGTGACATGTATTTGGGCAGCCAGGGCCCTCCATCCACCCAGAGAGGCTACAGAGGGAGCTGAGACAATTGGACAGGTGACATGTATTTGGGCAGCCAGGGCCCTCCATCCACCCAGAGAGGCTAAAGAGGGAGCTGAGACAATTGGACAGGTGACATGTATTTGGGCCGGGATAAAAGAACACCTGATATGGATCACATTCCAACTTGTACCCCATTTTTATTTGTTCACTGGAGAGTTATGTGGGTATAGGACCATATGAATACAGTGGAGAGTTATGTGGGTATAGGAACATATGAATACAGTGGAGAGTTATGTGGGTATAGGAACATATGAATACAGTGGAGAGTTATGTGGGTATAGGAACATATGAATACAGTGGAGAGTTAGGTTGGTATAGGAACATATAAATACAGTGGAGAGTTATGTGGGTATAGGAACATATGAATACAGTGGAAAGTTAGGTTGGTATAGGAACATATTATGAATACATTGGATTCTTGACGATAAAGCTGTGAGTGGCTATGGTGATGTGTGTTTTGATGCCAGTAAATGGGGTTAGTTTCATGTCTGATATCCCTGGTGTGTGTGCATGCGCACGTGCGTACATTAACTAGCCGATGTCCCCATTGAGACTGGTAAACTAATCCTCTATTTCCCCCTCCATTGATGTCAGACATACTCCTCTGTTGACGTCGTAGACTGATTCACTCACAGGTAGTTCCCTTTTTACAGATGTTTCTGGGAATCTCGGACTGTTCCCATGTCAGAAACTTGAGATGGGAGGAGGAACGGCTTCTCTTTGGCAGAAAGCCCTTCACTGATCTGGGTTTAAATGGTATTTGTTCACTTTCAACTACTTTGGCAGGGTTTTGATTGAGCTTGCCTGGCGCACTTGAACCAATGGAAGAGCCCCACGTTATTTTATTGGGTTACTTATTATTATTTTTTTACTTTAGTTTATTTAGTAAATATTTTATTAAATCTTTCTTCAACTGCATTGTTGGCTAAGGGCTTGTAAGTAAGCATTTCACTGTAAGGACCTATAATACACCTGTTGTATTCAGCGCATGTGACAAATACAATTTGATTTGATTTGAAAACCCACCCATTTGGCACTTCAGGTCGGGCTAAAGCCAATTCTCAAAGTATTTGAAAGTATAGAGTATATACTGGTTGGACCAGGTCTGGTTCTGATGCAGTCAACAGGGGTTTTACGCTCTCTGCTCTCAGTGAGATGTCAGTTAGATTTACACACAGGAGTGGGTGTGCCTGGCTGGTCTGGACTGGCTGTTTTTGTTACAGTTTCCTGGCAGGGGCGGAAACCAAGGTTAATTTCCCCTCTGACCCCCGGCTACTCCGGAGTGACCTTAGCCGCAAATCAACCGACCGCACCCACCGCAAGTCAACCGACCGCACCCCGCCTCACAGGTGGAAGTCCCAGAATGAACTCTGTCCAAACCTTTTGTAGACCGTTCTGGTCAAACCAAGGTCAGCATTGCTTTTCCTCATAGAGCTTTGGTTCAGATCCAACACACGATTCATAGCCACTAGCTGTACATCAGGATCATGTAACTTCTCACCGCCGTCCTGGTTGAGTTATTACGGGGACTCTTCTCATACATAGCAGCATTGTGGCATAGAGCTGATGACCGAGGGACATGTAGACCTCACAATCACAGGGTGTCCTCTTGACTCACTTTACCTCTCATGACTCCAAACACATATCTTTCACCGGGTCGACAAAACCCTGCTTTACAACACCACTGTGATCTCTAAATCCCAAAACTGCCCATTATTAACTATTGATTAGAGCTGTACTATGTAGCCTGAACTGTAACTAAGACGTGAAGTATCTATTCAGACCTGCCTTTGTCAAGGACAGAGATACTGCCTGTACTGTACTGGCATAGATGGAAGCAATGTATCGAGAGATGGTGTTTGGTGACTGCTTACCTCTGCTAGTGGATAAAATAGACTTACTTACAGTGCCTTGCAAAAGTATTCATCCCCCTTGGCGTTTTTCCTATATTTGGTGCATTACAACCTGTAATTTAAATTGATTTTTATTTGGATTTCATGTAATGGACATTGTCAAAATTGGTGAAGTGAAATGAAAAAAATTACTTGTTTCAAAAAAAAAATCTTTTTTTAAACAATGGAAAAGTGGTGCGTGCATATGTATTCACCCCCTTTGCTATGAAGCCCCTAAATAAGATCTGGTGCAACCAATTAACTTCAGAAGTCACATAATTAGTTAAATAAAGTCCACCTGTGTGTAATCTAAGTGTCACATGATCTGTCACATGATCTGAGTATGTATACACACACACATAACTGTTCTGAAAGGCCCCAGAGTCTGCAACACCACTAAGCAAGGGGCACCACCAAGCAAGCGGCACCATGAAGACCAAGGAGCTCTCCAAACAGGTCAGGGACAAAGTTATGTACTTCTCCACATCAGGGTTGGGTTATAAAAAAATATCAGAAACTTTGAATATCCCACGGAGCGCCATTAAATCCATTATTAAAAAATGGAAAGAATATGGCATCACAACAAATCAAATCAAACCTGCCAACAGAGGGCAGCCCACCAAAACACACGAACCAGGCAAGGAGGGTATTAATCAGGACACAACAAAGAGACCAAAGATAACCCTGAAGGAGCTGCAAAGCTCCACAGCGGAGATTGGAGTATCTGTTCATAGGACCACTTTAAGCCATACACTCCACAGAGCTGGACTTTACAGAAGAGTGTCCAGAAAAAATCCATTGCTTAAAGTGTTCTCCAAAAGGCATGTGGGAGACTCCCCAAACATATAGAAGAAGGTACTCTGGTCAGATGAGACTAAAATTGAGCTTTTTGGCCATTAAGATAAACGCTATGTCTGGCCCAACACCTCCCATCACCCCGAGAACACCATCCCCACAGTGAAGCATGGTGGTGGCAGCCACATGCTGTGGGGATGTTTTCCATTGGCAGGGACTGGAAAACTGGTCAGAATTGAAGGAATGATGGATGGAGCTAAATACAGGGAAATTCTTGAGGGAAACCTGTTTCAGTCTTCCAGAGATTTGAGACTGGGACGGAGGTTCACCTTCCAGCAGGACAATGATCCTAAGCATACAGCTACAGACACACTCAAGTGGTTTATGGGGAAACATTTAAATGTATTGGAATGGCCTAGTCAAAGTCCAGACCTCAATCCAATTGAGAATCTGTGGTATGACTTAAAGATTGCTGTACACCAGCAGAACCCATTCAACTTGAAGGAGCTGGAGCAGTTTTGCCTTAAAGAATGGGAAAAAAATCCCAGTGGCTACATGTGTCAAGCTTATAGAGACATACCCCAAGAGACTTGCAGCTGCTGCAAAAGGTGGCTCTACAAAGTATTGACTTTCGGGAGGGGGTGAATAGTTATGCACGCTCAAGTTCTGTTTTTTAAATTTATTTCTTGCTTGTTTCACAATAAAATATATTTTGAATCTTCAAAGTGGTAGGCATGTTGTGTAAATCAAATGATACAAACACCCCAAAAAAATCATTTTTAATTCCAGGTCCAAGGGGGGTGAAAACCTTCGCAAGCCACTGTATATTCTATTCTGGTATACTCCTTCACTTTCATTCAAGTAGTGAGTGCAGGGTTGAGGAAAAGGGTGGGCAGCGATCGGTGTATGACTGTGTACACGTGTGTGTGTGCTCTGCCCTGAGGACTGTCATGAAGTGCCGGTGTCTCAGAGAAACAAACCAATCAAACTCAGTCATTTCAGACGAGACATCGAGGTACTTGACAAGAACACCTGATTCCTCTTGACAGCCTGTCTGTTATGGGGTCTCAGACTTGATAGGCTCGTCAAAAGATCACAGTCACACTGACAATCAAACTATTTCTGTCCTCTTGGACCTTGAACAAAATCTATATATGCCTCACAATGTTGTCTCGGACACGGAGTGCTACCTCTCCTCTTAATAAGGATATAATGACATTAATAAATCATTCAACAGAGCAACTCTCCAGTTATCTACCTCATTACTACCACCTAAACAAGTGACTATGCCTCTAGAATCAGTTGAAATAACTTCCCATCATAATAACCCCAAATAATACATGTTGACACCCCTTCAAATTAGTGGATTCGGCTATTTCAGCCACACCCGTCGCTGACAGGTGTTTAAAATTGAGCACACCGCCATGCAATCTCCATAGACAGACACTGGGAATAGAATGGCCTTACTGAAGAGCTCAGTGACTTTCAACGTGGCACCGTCATAGGATGCCACCTTTCCAACAAGTCACTTGATCAAATTTCTGCCCTGCTAGAGCTGCCCCGGTCAACTGTAAGTGCTGTTATTGTGAAGTGGAAACGTCTAGGAGCAACAACGGCTCATCCGCGAAGTGATAGGCCACACAAGCTCACAGAACGGGACTGCAGAGTGCTGAAGCACGTAAAAATTGTCTGTCCTCGGTTGCAACACTCACTCCCGAGTTCCAAGCTGCCTCTGGAAGCAACGTCAGCATAATAACTGTTTCTTTGGGTTTCCATGGCCGAGCAGCAGCACACAAGCCTAAGATCACCATGCACATTGACAAGTGTCGGCTGGAGTGGTTTAAAGCTCGCCGCCATTGGACTCTGTGTGTGAGAGTGTGTGTCTTAGGAAGGGATCGGAGTGTGTGTATTGGGACAGACTGTTGGTACTTTGACCTTTTAAACCGATACAACTTTAGTGCATAACTCTGCCATGCAGGTCAGATAGATGTGTGGTGTTAACAATCTGGCATAGATGTTTACACACACTCCAAAGCTACCCACAAGGCCACACCCACACACTAAGCACGTTGACACTTGATGGGCGGCACCTCTGTTATAAACAGACCCATCAACCTCATTCCCAGGTCTATTCCTCACTGTGTTTGTGAAGGTAATTGCTCTTTAGGGGGGAATACAAAGCTTTCCTATAATCTTCCTATATATGAGCTTCTTATACTTGACAACATCCCAACAACAACAGACAAAAGCCAGTCATGCTCAATGCCCCAGAAGAATGTCTACAACCAGCTTACAGGCACCTACACACCACCGACTGATTTCAGATTTGGAAACTGTTGCCAGGAAACCCTCTCATCTGATTCACTGAACTGCACAGATCAAAGCTTTCCAACCAACCACACTATCTGGCTTAGCAACCATCCCTACACTATCTGGCTTAGCAACTGTATTAATGGAAAAATTCATGAAAACAAACATTTGCTTTTTGGTCTTAATTTAAGGTTAAGCATAATGTTAGCAGTGTGGTTAAGGTTAGGGTTAATGTTAGATTTAAAATCATATTTTAAGAAAATAAATTGCAGAAATAGGCTGGGTTTAGATATCATTATGACTTTGTGGCTGTGGTAACTAGTGACGACTAAACTATCTGCAGTGAGATGTGAACACTCCTGTTGGCACACACTAGTGGTGTAGCTGTTGTTATCGCCTGTCTGACTGAGAATACACACACAGAACCAAGAGAGGAATACACACACAGAATGTATAAGTGTAGTACAATACTACTGACCTGACACACACAGAATGTATAAGTGTAGTACAATACTACTGACCGGACACACACAGAATGTATAAGTGTAGTACAATACTACTGACCTGAGACACACACAGAATGTATAAGTGTAGTACAATACTACTGACCTGAGACACACACAGAATGTATAAGTGTAGTACAATACTACTGACCTGAGACACACACAGAATGTATAAGTGTAGTACAATACTACTGACCTGAGACACACACAGAATGTATAAGTGTAGTACAATACTACTGACCTGAGACACACACAGAATGTATAAGTGTAGTACAATACTACTGACCTGAGACACACACAGAATGTATAAGTGTAGTACAATACTACTGACCTGAGACACACACAGAATGTATAAGTGTAGTACAATACTACTGACCTGAGACACACACAGAATGTATAAGTGTAGTACAATACTACTGACCTGAGACACACACAGAATGTATAAGTGTAGTACAATACTACTGACCTGAGACACACACAGAATGTATAAGTGTAGTACAATACTACTGACCTGAGACACACACAGAATGTATAAGTGTAGTACAATACTACTGACCTGAGACACACAGATGGAAAGATTAGCAGCAAATCCTTTCCTTCCTTCCCTTCAGAGTGAATGAGTCAGGATCCCCCTGCAGTCCACTATTACTCTACTCCTTCCGCACCTTTCTCTCCCTCTCCCTCTCTCTCTCCCCAACTCACGCCTCTCCCATTGTGACAGTGAGTGTGCTGAAGAGAGGAACTGTTGCTGCATTGATTGGCTGCACTCGTTCGTTCTCCCGTTTCCCCTCTTTTTCTTTCTAACCAGGCCCTTCCCTTATGTTACTCCGTGCAGAGGGGGAAAACGATAGAACACAACTTAGGCTCTCTCTTCAGGGCTACGAGGGAAAGCAGCTTGCAGGGAGAAGGAAGGCTTTTGAATGGAGGAGAGGGGGAGGGGTGAGAGACACTGATTTGAATTCTCTCAAGGCAAGAGCACACAGAGTTCTCTCTCTCTCTCTCTCCTTTTTCAAATGTCTTCTTATCGTCTTATTCTTGTGGTAGAAAGGGAGAGGGCATTATTTATTCACTTTAAAAAAGTTTGCTCCCCTTTCACTTGTTGGACTCTCTCCCTTTCCCTCCCTCGTATTCATCGCTCCCTCTGGGTCGGCAGGTTTGAACAATGAAGCAGTGGCCGAGCACAAAAGACACACAGCTGCTTTCAACAGCGCGGACAATCGAGGACCCCTCCCTCACCCATCCCTCTAACCCTGCCTGAAACCCCCGCCCCTCCCCTTATAAACATTCACTACTTTCCTTGACTGAGGTTCAAGTAGCTCGAGTAGCATTCTCATGAGCGAAGGAATCTTCCCCTGACAAAAGAACATTCCAGTGAAGGACCCAAAACACTAAAGCAGTTGAAGTAGTATTCTGCATCTGAAACGGCACCCAATTCCCTGTAAAGTGCTATGGGCTCTGGTCAAAAGTAGTGCACTCTATAGGGAACAGGGGGCCATTTGGGACACTTCCAGGCCAAGCATGAGTAAGCCATGGACCCTCAGGAATTAGCTTGCAAACACTTCTCCCTCGAGGATGAACGTGTTTAGATATAGTCGACGCTTCCTCATTTTTAACAGAAGCCAAGGAATGCTATTAGCCATGTTAATTGTCTGTGTTGAGGGACAGTATGTCAGTGAATAGAACAGAGAGAAAGAGAAGAGTCCACAGACAGATTGAGCTTGTCTACATAATTACAAGACACTTTCCCAAAAATCACAAGTGGATTGATGCAGAGTGAAATGATGAGTGAGTTGTGGTTAGTTCATATCTCTTTAGTGTTGTCAAACAGCTGTAGTCGGGTCAATTTGTTAACCGCGGCGGGACAAAAGGAGGCAACGGGAACGACATGACATTATCATGAGAATGGCGGACTAGCTGACTTCACACGGAGCTGGCAGTGACACAATGTTCAACAGGACAATCTATGGGATAGACTATCATACTACTTTCAAAACGTATTCCTATCATGACGTGCCCATTAAACTCTCTCATTATCTAGGCCTACTGATCAGAAGACTACTACAACACATGCACTAAAGTGTAATTCAGAGTCCACAGACGCAGAGCCACTGTCCTATAGCTGAGACCACCGTCCGCGGGGGACGCACAGCCCAAACACGCACCTCCCCAAAATTCCCAACCAACATACGCGTCTCCGCGTCCTCTATTCATCTGAGAATTCATAAAGTATGAAAGCCAACGATTCAATATTCTAGAACACTGCCGTGTGGCTGCGTACACCTTTTGGACTCTGATAAGCCCTTAAAGCGGCAATCAGCAGCAGAAACAATAACAAAGCATATTCCCCGCCCCCATTTCTGTAAAAAGCTGAGGGATGAACCTGGAGAAATGTAACCCGTCTCAAATTCATAGGCAGAGCTATGGATGCAAGGCCTGACCATCCATGATATCAACATCATCGTTGTAACCATGTTTTGAGGCTATATAGTGTTTACATTTGATTTGTTTACTAACTTTTGAGTAAAGCAAGCTTATATTTTGGGTTTTGATGGTACGTTTCTAAACACTTCTACGTTGATGTGGATGCTACCATGTTTACGGAGAGTCCCCCAAGACATGTCAACCTCTCGCCATTACAATAACAGAGGAGGTTAGCATTTTGGGGGGGTATGATATTTATGCCTCTGCAACTTCCTCATTCATTATTCACGATTCATTCAGGATTATTATCTGTAATCATGGTAACATCCACATTAATGTAGAAGTGTTAAGAAACATTCTATTCTTATTTACAATAAAAGTGACTCCAAAATGACACAATACATTATTTACCATTCATTTCTATTGAGCACAAAATCATCTGAAACAAACAGCAAATGTGTCACAATCTTGATGTAGTCATTGCATGCTATGAATATCGGACCAAATACTACATTTTTTTACTACTTTAATACACATTGGTGAATTTGTCCAATAATTGTCCCCCCGTTTACAAAAAGTGCTGTAATCTCTAGATGGTTTACGCAATATGGATGAAAATACCCTCAAATTGAAGCTGACAGTCTACACTTTAACCTCATAATCATTGTATAATTTCAAATCCAAAGTGCTGTAGTACAGAGCCAAAACAACAAAACATTTGTCATTTTCCCAATACTTTTGGAGCTCACCATCATACATTTTTAAGTCCCCCAAAAATGGATGTAGCAACTGCTTAATGGCCCTTTAAGGCCGACATCAAATAACACACATCAGAGTGACAGCCCCCTTGCCCTCTCCACGCTAACTTGTATTTATGAGGCCCGGTCGCACACGTTGCAGTTCCCAGAAGCCTCCTGTAGATTTCCCAGAAGGCCATTCAAAGGTAATTGAAAAGGAAACAGCTTGACATTTAAACCTTCATACAATGTCCACATCGCATCGAGACAGATAGTTATCCCATACCGTACGTCTGTAGCCTAAGTAGGCTATTAGTGCGTTCATGTGCAGTGCACTGTGAGGGAGGAAGATTGTAGTGTATACTGCTTGTGTGTTAAAGGGGACAATCTGGGATTTTTCCGCCTGTTCAATGGTCATTTCAATTAATGATATAGTCATTGATTCTTAAATAGAATATCCTGAAAGAATGACTTATACATGCCTCATGGGCTTAGTAGAGCAACAACTGTCTTGGCCCATCCTGACCCACAATATAAGGTTGTTGTTTTACGTTGGGGTGAAACAGTCTCAGGACTGTGGCTTTAAGATGATCTACAGTAAATCACGGGGTGAAACAGTCTCAGGACTGTGGCTTTAAGATGATCTACAGTAAATCACGGGGTGAAACAGTCTCAGGACTGTGGCTTTAAGATGATCTACAGTAAATCACGGGGTGAAACAGTCTCAGGACTGTGGCTTTAAGATGATCTACAGTAAATCACGGGGTGAAACAGTCTCAGGACTGTGGCTTTAAGATGATCTACAGTAAATCACGGGGTGAAACAGTCTCAGGACTGTGGCTTTAAGATGATCTACAGTAAATCACGGTGAAGAAACAATCTTCCTCTTCTGTGGTCTCAAATGTTTTCAATCGCTTACAGCATCCATCCTTCTGTCCGTCGCTGTGGGAGATGAAGGCTTTAGTGCAGTGCTGACGGAGGTAGAAAAAACGGCAGACAATAATTATAGGAAGTAAAACATAAACGTTGTGTCCACTT
Source organism: Salvelinus namaycush (assembly GCF_016432855.1). Classification (NCBI taxonomy): domain Eukaryota; kingdom Metazoa; phylum Chordata; class Actinopteri; order Salmoniformes; family Salmonidae; genus Salvelinus; species Salvelinus namaycush. The sequence goes on from NC_052345.1 coordinate 5,901,515, forward strand.
TTCCACTAACCGTCCAAAGCCAAGTATCCTGCTGAACAAGCTAAGCAGTACTTATCAGATGAGTTTAAATCAATTCCATATAAATTATTCAAGCTAAGGGAGGAAAGGAAAACATACACACACACACACCCCGCCAAGCCAACTGTCAATCAGTGGTATAGGGATTCCCTCCATCCTGTAACTTGTGGTCTGAGTTGCTTAGTGTTTGTCAAACAAAGCCAGGACTAGAGAATCAATCTTCCATAGGCCAAAACAACCGGTCATTTTCATGAAAACTTTGTGCTGGGAACTACTGAAAGTTGCTTTAGAAAAGGGAGACCTGGCCTCCCGGGTGGCACAGTGGTCTAGGGCACTGCATCGCAGTGCTAGCTGCGCCACCAGTCTCTGGGTTCGCGCCCAGGCTCTGTCGCAGCCGGCCGCGACCGGGAGGTCCGTGGGGCGACGCACAATTGGCATAGCGTCGTCCGGGTTAGGGAGGGTTTGGCCGGTAGGGATATCCTTGTCTCATCGCGCTCCAGCGACTCCTGTGGCGGGCCGGGCACAGTGCGCGCTAACCAAGGTCGCCAGGTACACGGTGTTTCCTCCGACACATTGGTGCGGCTGGCTTCCGGGTTGGAGGCGCGCTGTGTTAAGAAGCAGTGCGGCTTGGTTGGGTTGTGCTTCGGAGGACGCATGGCTTTCGACCTTCGTCTCTCCCGAGCCCGTACGGGAGTTGTAGCGATGAGACAAGATAGTAATTACTAGCGATTGGATACCACGAAAATTGGGGAGAAAATGGGATAAAAATTAAAAAAATTAAAGAAAAAAAGAAAGAAAAGGGAGACCTAATGCAATGAAAATGTTAGCCTGATACCGGATCTATGTGTGTGTTTGACCACAACCATAAGATCAAGATAGTTAAACCTTCCACTCTGGAGCGGTATTGAGGACTCCTTAGTGCAGTCTATCACTAAGCTCTCCGTTAAAAAAGAGACTTAGCCACATTCCAACGGTTGGCCTCGCCTCAGCCATCCCCTTAACCAGACACCGCATACCTGTCCAAAATAACTTAGCGTCGCTTCTCGCCCACTACACCCCCTTGCTTGGTGTTTTGGTCTAACATTAGTACATATGAGTGGAGGAGATGGTCAGGCCTCCCTCCATTCTCTGGGTTACAGTGCCTTCCGAAAGTCTTCATACCGCTTGACTTATTCCACATTTTGTTACAGCCTGAATCAAACACTATTTCAATTGCTTAATTTTCTCACCCATCTACACACAATATCCTATAATGACAAAATGGAAGAATTTATTGAAAATGAAATACAGAAATCTCATTTACATAAGTATTTACACCCATGAGTCAATCATTTGTAGAAGCATCTTCAGCAGTGATTTACAGTCTTTCTGGGCAAGTCTCTAAGAGCTTTCCACACCTGGATTGTGCAACATTTGCCCATTATTCTTTTCAAAATTCTACAAGCTCTGTCAAATTGGTTGCTGATCATTGCTAGACAACCATTTTCAGGTTTTTCATGTAGATTTAAGTCAAAACTGTAACTTCGACACTCAGGAACATTCAATATTTTTGGTAAGCAACTCCAGTGTAGAGTTGGCCTTGTGTTTTAGGTTTTTGTCCTGCTGAATTTATCTCCCAGTGCCTGGTGGAAAGCAGACTGAACCAGGTTTTCCTCTAGGGTTTTGCCTGTTCTTAGCTCCATTACATTTCTTTTTTATCCTGATAAACTCCGCAGTCCTTAACGATTACAAGCATACCCATAACATGATGCAGCCACCACTATGCTTGAAAATATGAGGAGTGGTACTTAGTAATGTGTTGCATTGGATTTGTCCCAAACATAACAACACTTTGTATTCAGGACAAAAAGTGAATTGCTTTGCCAAATATTTTGCAGTATTACTTTAGTGCCTTGTTGCTAACAGGATGCATGTTTTGAAATATTTGTTTCTGTACAGGCATCCTTCTTTCCACTCTGTCAATTAGGTTAGTATTGTGGAGTAAATACAATGTTGTTGATCCATCCTCAGTTTTCTCCTATCACAGCCATTCAACTCTGTAACTGTTTTAAAGTCACCATTGGCCTCATGGTGAAATCCCCGAGCGGTTTCCTTCCTCTCCGGCAACTGAGTTAGAAAGAATGCCTGTATCTTTGTAGTGACTTGGTGTTTTGATACACCATCCAAAGTGGAATTAATAACTTCACCATGCTCCATGATATTCAGTGTCTCCTTTTTTCATTCTTACCCATCTACCATTAGGTGCCCTTCTTTGCAAGGTATTGGAAATCCTCCCTGGACTTTGTTTTTGAATTGGTGTTTGAAATTGACTGCTCGACTGAGGGACCATACAGATGATTTTGTGTGTGGGGTACAGAGATGAGGTAGTCATAAAAATGTTAAACACTATTATTGCACAGAGTGAGTCCATGCAATTTATTATGTGATTTATTAAGTACATTTTTACTCCTGAACTTATTTAGGCTTGCCATAACAAAAGGGTTGAATACTTATTGACTCAAGACATTTCAGCTTCTCATTTTTAGAAAATTTTGAAAAACCTAATTCCACTTTGACATTTATTTTATTTTATTTCACCTTTATTTAACCAGGTAGGCAAATTGAGAACACGTTCTCATTTACAATTGCGACCTGGCCAAGATAAAGCAAAGCAGTTCGACACATACAACAACACATAATTACACATGGAGTAAAACAAACATACAGTCAATAATACAGTGAAAAATAAGTCTATATACAATGTGAGCAAGTGAGGTGAGATAAGGGAGGTGAAGGCAAACAAAATATATATATAAATAAATAAAAATATAAAAAAGGCCAAGGTGGCGAAGTAAATACAATATAGCAAGTAAAAAAAACACTGGAATGGTTGGTTTGCAGTGGAAGAAAGTGTAAAGTAGAGATAGAAATTATGGGGTATTGTGTGTAGGCCAGTGACAAAGCAATCTCATCCATTTTAAATTCAGGCTGTAACACAACTAAATGTGGAAAAAGTCAAGGGGTGTGACTACCTTCTGACGGTATAAAGGGATGTTGAGGGAGTGATTCATGTATGACCATCATGGAGGACAGAGAACCAGTTCTTCTCTAGTATAGACTGTCCTGCTGGTTGTACTGTACGTAATAAGCATCTATGAGGAATTATAGTGTGTCAGGAACATAAAGTAAGATGTTATGTTAACACACACACAAAAGGGTTTCAACCTCAATGTTTGAGCAGTGCAAACATGTACACAATGCACTGCTTTTAATAGCAACACCATTGTCAGTCGCCACCCATTCATACAGTAAATCTAGCGTCATATCCATTTCCTTCAACACTATACAACACACAACTCTACACAGTTCCCATGGATGTCTAGTACTGTGTTCAGAACTACCTCCGTCAGATCCCTGGTTCAACATGATTTCTTCATCACTATACAGAACAACATTATATATTTCCCATCCATGTCCAGTACTGTATCGCTTCACCCCTGGGTCCAGAGTATTTTCTGCATATAAAAGTGTTGGGCGGGTCGCCTAAGTGTTTTTTCGGGCCGTCTATGTCCAAACAGTACACAAACAAACAAAAAAGTAGATCCATGTTGGGTTCCATGTAGAACCCTTTCCACAGAGTGTTCTACATGGAACCCAAAACGGTTCTACATTGAACCAAAAAGGCTTTTACCTGGAACCAAAAAAGGTTCTCTTATGGGGACAGCTGAAGAACCCTTTTGGAATATTTTTTTCTAAGAGTGTAGATCCAACCATATAGAAGAGATATAGATTAAGAAAGGGATGTGGAGCGGGCCTATGACTCTCTGGATGCTTCCCGTTTCAGTGAGGAAGCGTACTCGCATAGCTTATAAATGATGAACAAGTGACTCCAAGCCGTTTCAGTGAGGAAGCGTACTCGCATAGCTTATAAATGATGAACAAGTGACTCCAAGCCAACAACCACAGAGTATTGTTGAAGCATCTGAGGGCTGACCACATTTAGTCGACAGGCTGTTGGTCGAACAAGATTTTTTGGGTCGAGCAGTCGCAAATATATATATATGTTTTATGGCACATGAGACACCTGTCTGATGCACGCCTGTGTAAGTAGACGAATCCATTGTGGAGGCTGCGGGGATGACATCAGTATCACCAGTAGTACATTTAACTGTTTATTCACATAATTTGTAATCTACAATGTTTGTTTGGTTACGGTAATTTCTGTGAAAACCTACAGGAGGGTAGCTCTCCAGGAACAGGGTTGGAGTGAAAACCTACAGGAGGGTAGCTCTCCAGGAACAGGGTTGGAGTGAAAACCTACAGGAGGGTATCTCTCCAGGAACAGGGTTAGAGTGAAAACCTATAGGAGAGTATCTATCCAGGAACAGGGTTGAAGTGAAAACCTACAGGAGGGTAGCTCTCCAGGAACAGGGTTGGAGTGAAAACCTACAGGAGGGTAGCTCTCCAGGAACAGGGCCCTGCTTTAAACACTATTGTGCTGACCTGAACTGTCCTCCGCTGGCTCTGATCATTTATTTATTATGATCCTTTCCAGCACAGCTAAAGAAACGCTGGTGGATGTGTAAGGCTGGCATAGTACAGCTCGGCTCAGTCATGTGAAAAGGGTCTGTGAACTTAATATAACAAAAAAAAGGACTTCAGGCATTAGACTAAATTAGTCATTCATGCTTCTCTCTTTGTTTCCGTCTGGTCTAACAGAGGTCCAGTCATGTCCAGGGGCTATCCCTGACCCTAGTTATGGGTGTCGGGGGCTTCTGGGACAGTCGGCACGTTCCTTGACTGTAATACTGTATGACATAGGTGGATGGGATCTTACTGCTAATGAGAATGTGTCTGTGGCGAGTCAAGAATCACTCCTATACAGTATCCTCAGTGAATATAGTGACAGGACTCTGCCTTCAAATCAAGTCAAATCAACTGTGGTGCGTGTGAGAGGTCATAATATGTGGATGTATCCGATAGAGATTATTCAATTTATTAATACCAGAATAGATCATTCAATTGAATTCGTTATGGTCGATATTTGGTTCCATTACACCAAAACAACATAAAAAACATTGACACGATCGGCCACTCCACAGGCAAACTACAATATATTATTAAAAACACACAGGTCACTAGCCATCGTCATCATAGAGAAAACATAGACTAACACATCAAGCTGCTGAAATAGAAAATACGGTCTTCATTTGAACACGAACACATTGAAAGCATCTAGCTAATAACATCTCAGTTATGATCCAGCAGTGAGAGATCGCATTGAGACGGCCCGTGTGGATTAACGGCAAAGCCTCCATTGGAGACACAGCAACCTAAATGGCACCATATCCCCTATATAGTGCACTACTTTTGACCAGGGCTCATAGGCATTATGTATTGAATAGGGTGCTGTTTAGGATGCAACACTGAGGGATCCAGGCACATGGACCACCAGACTCCCAAACTCCATTAGTTAGATACTCACATTCTCTGACTTCAACAACACACTGTTGCAACATATTTCCACACAGACTGCCAGATTTTCTGAGGATATTAGATAGTTTTTTCAATTTTTCCATGACATTTGGAATTATTTAGTTTGTACATCTGAGTACATTAAATGTAAAAACACAATGATGGAAGATTTTATTTATCTTGTTACGATTTGCTATTAATAATAATTATGTGTGATTGTTTGCTGTGGTCCTATCGGTGACTGGTACACAGATTGCTATGATACCTGTTAGCAAATGGAATTAGTCAGTTAATAACAAAACGTTTCCTCTAAACCAACCATTGTACAGTTTGCAGATGGGACATACTTGAGTATTTGGCACAGTATATTGTTCAATATATTACTGTGTTTAAAAAAAATCATATACAATTACTAAGGCCTTTACATGAGACTATGCCATAACGTTCAGTCTTGTCTTGTCTGCTTACTGCAGTTGGTATTCCCAGACGGTCTCCCGTCCCAGTACTAACCAGGCCCGACCCTGAACAGGCACGTTAAGGGTGGTATGGCCACAACCTTATTTTTTAACCCCTTTTTCTCCCTGAATTTGGTCCGTTGGCTCATCTCTACTACTCAATGGGCTTGGGAGAGGCGAAGGTCGAGTCCTGCGTCCTCTGAAACATGACCCGCCTGGCTGTCTAGTTCTTATCACACTGCTCTCTTAACCCGGATGTCAGCCGCACCAATATGTGGGAGAAAACACAGTTCGACTGACGACCGGAGTCAGCTTGCAGGTGCCCGGCCCAGTCACTGGGAGTCGCTAGAGCACGATGAGCCATGTAACCCAAACCCTCCCCTACACCAGACGGCGCTGGGCCAATTGTGCACCGTCCTATGGGGCTCCTGGTCATGGCCGGTTGTGGCACAGGATCGAACCCAAGGCTGTAGCGGCGCATCTGCACTGCTGTGCAGTGCTTTAAACCTTTGCGCCACCCAGGACCCCAGTCTTGTCTTTTTAAAGAAAATCTAGCTTAGTCACTTACATTTGAGTCATTTAGCAGATGCTCTTATACAGAGCGACTTTGTTGTGGAAATTCAGTACTGAGAGAGACTTGGTGATTTCTTCAAATAATCATCTTATTTAATAACGATTAATTATTGCAATAATGAGGCTGGTCGACCCCCCACCCCCTTGAGTGTCAGACCGAGTAACTTAACCTTTACACAAATGCAGAGTACTATATGTAGCGGACACTAACAATGGTCAGTCATGGTTGGTTCAACCTCCCTCATGCAGACCAAGGAGCATCATAAGCCACTCTGGGTTCATCCTGTCGTTATTTGGGGTGTCAGGTAGCCTCGTGGTTAGAGCGTTGGGCTCGAATCCCTGAGCTGACAAGGTAAAAATGTGTCGTTCTGCCCCTGAACAAGGCAGTTAACCCACTGTTCCCCGGTAGGCCGTCATTGTAAATAATAATTTGTTCTTAACTGACTTGCCTAGTTAAATAATGGTTAAAAAATAAGTACAAAAATCTGCACGTGGGTTGTCGTCTTAACCCCACCCTGGCTTAGTTTCTCATTAGCAAGGATGATTTAGAGACAATGAGGGATTGTTCTACTCCTAAGCTATCTCTAGTAAAACACATTCTTGTCTATGTAATGCAGTCTTTAACTCATTTGTCAGCTCAAGCCATCTCTGGTGACCATACGCCCAGATTAGCTTCAGGGAACTAGAGTGGAGCCCATGAAAATACAGACACCAGCAGGACATAAATGTCTTACTATTAGTTAAATATTAATCATTAATATCAAATAAACCAGGTAAATACGGAATTTTCTATCACAATTTACAGGAGCAATTAGGGTTAAGTGCCTTGCTCAAGGGAACATCAACAGATGTTTCACCTAGTCGGCTCAGGGATTCAAACGAGCGACCTTTCGGTTATTGGCCCAACGCTCTTAACCGCTACTTACCCGTCACTTGTGGCCCTTTCAAATCTGTACGCCTCAAAACTTCTCCACTCCTCCCAGTTGTGAAACCCAGAGGAGCTTTTCCACTCCTCCTCTCCATCAGTAAGTGACAGTAGGTTATATCTCAGCCTGGGATGATCAGCTAATAGATGATGTACTTACGCAACATGAATGCACCCAAAACTCCCTCTCCTATCATACACATGAATTTACTACTGTGTAATAGAAAGTTAATACCCATCTTTAGTCAATGTCCTGTACACTGACTATAAAATATGACATTCCTGTAGTAATATTCTACCGTACAACAACCTTAAATCACCTAGTCTAGCATTCCTTCTCATTCTATTCTGCCTGTGGCAGTTGACCTTTCCTGACTCCCTCACCTCTACCCTTCTTCTCTTCATTATATTTCAACTCTTTCTCCCCTCTTCAACTCTCCCTCTCCTCCCATCTTCCTCCTCTCCTCTTATTCAACTCCCTCCTACATGATCTCCTCTTCAACTATCTCTCCTCATCTTCTTATCTCTTCCTCCTCTTCTCCAATCATATATCTCTCTCCTTGAGGAGTTCTAGCTGAAACAGCCCATTGAGTTGAATGAAGCAGTGGACTGGCCTGACACTGCTTGAGGAGTTCTTGCTGAAACAGCCCATTGAGTTGAATGGAGCAGTGGACTGGCCTGACACTGCTTGAGGAGAGTGTTTGCGCTCCAAGTTTCCCAGCCTCCCCTGAGGACAATGCTGTCGTTTGTGGCCCCTCGGCTCGGCGCTACAAAGTCCACACAGACTACCAGCCAGAGCTGGAAGGGATGTGTGTGTGAAGAGAGAGACAGAGTATGTATACGCTGTTGCATGTGTGTGTGCGTCCGTGTGTGTGTGTGTGACTCAGGGTTGACTGCTAACACCAGTCTGGTTGACTGAGATCTCACATCAGCCAGCTGTAGAGAGGCCCCAGGAGATACAGTGTGATAGAAGCATGATATGAGACAGAACAGAGCTGGTGGGCCAAACCTGAAAACACACACACTGACCGCACCCGTCTCCCTCCCAAAATGATGCACACACACACACACACACACCCACCCACCCACAATAGATGTACTAAATAACCTTGAAGTCACTGACAGCCACTTCAACATCATCAATACACTGCAACAAAAGACTTCCTTAAACTTTCCTTAATTGAAACCACTACAAACAAATCATACCCTGCTGTAAACACACTGCCAATCAATACAGCCACGGTCCGGTGAGTCTGGTCCAATAGAGATGAGTCACTGTGTGTCCCCATGGAGACCAGCACAGCTGGTATGTGTCAGGGAAACACCCCTACTGATTAATCTGGAGCGGCCCAGTGGCGTTTCCCCCCGGCCCCGTGTGTGTGTGTGTGTGTGTGTGTGTGTGTGTGTGTGTGTGTGTGTGTGTGTGTGTGTGTGTGTGAAGCCCAGCCTGTCAGCTCTCAGGCCAGTGTTTAGCAGATAAACAGACTCTACTGTGTTTTCAGCATTCTATGGCTCTGAGGTCACTACTAGAGATAGAGGGAGTGAGAGAATGGCCATCTGCAGACACCCTAACATACAACAACCCCCCCCCCCAACACTCACTTCAAAAACCTGATATCGCTCACATACCTTTCAAATCACCACAATTTCAACCTGTCACTTCGGCTAAGCCTCAAGATCCACACGTCCACCGGGTTTCTACAACTCTCTGTCTCACTCACACACAGTCACTTCGCCCAAGCCATATCTATAACCTCCCTCCACATGCTTTTTATATTTTCTACAAATGAAAAACTCCTGGACGTACAGATTTTTACCAGGCTCTTAAATTCAACTCCAACCAAGCCACACGTGAGGGACACGTTCTATCAGTGGAGAGAGGTTGTGTGGGCAGAGAGCCAGACTGCATATCTGTCCTTTAGAGAGAGAGAGGAATCGACACCGATAGAGAGAATCCAGGCTGCTTGCATGTGTCCATTAGTTTGCTCCAGAGAGAGAGAGAGAGAGAGAGTGTTTGCTCTACTCCACAGAGAGAGATAAGACGTTGGGTAAAGCCAGATGATTAGAGCAGAGAACAGAGGAGGAGAGGATGCTACAGCAGCACTACCAGCACCACATACAGCAGCGCTACCAGCACCACATACAGCAGCGCTACCAGCACCACATACAGCAGCACATACAGCAGCGCTACCAGCACCACATACAGCAGCGCTACCAGCACCACATACAGCAGCGCTACCAGCACCACATACAGCAGCGCTACCAGCACCACATACAGCAGCGCTACCAGCACCACATACAGCAGCGCTACCAGCACCACTACCAGCACCACATACAGCAGCACTACCAACACCACATACAGCAGCACTACCAACACCACATACAGCAGCACATACAGCAGCACGACCAGCACCACATACAGCAGCGCTACCAACACCACATACAGCAGCGCTACCAACACCACATACAGCAGCGCTACCAGCACCACATACAGCAGCACATACAGCAGCGCTACCAGCACCACATACAGCAGCGCTACCAGCACCACATACAGCAGCGCTACCAGCACCACATACAGCAGCGCTACCAGCAGCGCTACCAGCACCACATACAGCAGCACCACATACAGCAGCACTACCAACACCACATACAGCAGCACTACCAACACCACATACAGCAGCACTACCAGCACCACATACAGCAGCACTACCAGCACCACATACAGCAGCACTACCAGCATCACATACAGCAGCACTACCAGCACCACATACAGCAGCACTACCAACACCACATACAGCAGCACTACCAGCACCACATACAGCAGCACTACCAGCATCACATACAGCAGCACTACCAGCATCACATACAGCACCACATACAGCAGCACTACCAACATCACATACAGCAGCACTACCAGCATCACATACAGCACCACATACAGCAGCACTACCAACACCACATACAGCAGCACCACATACAGCAGCACCACATACAGCAGCACTACCAGCACCACATACAGCAGCACTACCAGCACCACATACAGCAGCACTACCAGCACCACATACAGCAGCACTACCAGCACCACATACAGCAGCACTACCAGCACCACATACAGCAGCACTACCAGCATCATATACAGCACCACATACAGCAGCACTACCAACATCACATACAGCAGCACTACCAGCATCACATACAGCACCACATACAGCAGCACTACCAGCACCACATACAGCAGCACTACCAACACCACATACAGCAGCACTACCAGCACCTACCAGCACCACATACAGCAGCACCACATACAGCAGCACTACCAACACCACATACAGCAGCACTACCAACACCACATACAGCAGCACTACCAGCATCACATACAGCACCACATACAGCAGCACTACCAACACCACATACAGCAGCGCTACCAGCATCACATACAGCAGCACTACCAGCATCACATACAGCACCACATACAGCAGCACTACCAACACCACATACAGCAGCACTACCAACACCACATACAGCAGCACTACCAGCACCACATACAGCAGCACTACCAGCACCACATACAGCAGCACTACCAACACCACATACAGCAGCACTACCAGCACCACATACAGCAGCACTACCAGCACCACATACAGCAGCACTACCAGCACCACATACAGCAGCACTACCAGCACCACATACAGCAGCACTACCAGCACCACATACAGCAGCACTACCAGCACCACATACAGCAGCACTACCAGCACCACATATAGCAGCACTACCAGCACCACATATAGCAGCACTACCAGCACCACATATAGCAGCACTACCAGCACCACATATAGCAGCACTACCAGCACCACATATAGCAGCACTACCAGCACCACATATAGCAGCACTACCAGCACCACATACAGCAGCACTACCAGCACCACATACAGCAGCACTACCAGCACCACATACAGCAGCACTACCAGCACCACATACAGCAGCACTACCAGCACCACATACAGCAGCACTACCAACACCACATACAGCAGCACTACCAGCACCACATACAGCAGCACTACCAGCACCACATACAGCAGCACTACCAGCACCACATACAGCAGCACTACCAACACCACATACAGCAGCACTACCAGCACCACATACAGCAGCACTACCAACACCACATACAGCAGCGCTACCAGCATCACATACAGCAGCGCTACCAGCACCACATACAGCAGCGCTACCAGCACCACATACAGCAGCGCTACCAGCACCACATACAGCAGCACTACCAACACCACATACAGCAGCACTACCAGCACCACATACAGCAGCACTACCAACACCACATACAGCAGCGCTACCAGCATCACATACAGCAGCGCTACCAGCACCACATACAGCAGCGCTACCAGCACCACATACAGCAGCACTACCAACACCACATACAGCAGCGCTACCAACACCACATACAGCAGCACTACCAACACCACATACAGCAGCACTACCAGCACCATATACAGCAGCACTACCAGCACCACATACAGCAGCACTACCAACACCACATACAGCAGCACTACCAACACCACATACAGCAGCACTACCAGCACCACATACAGCAGCACTACCAACACCACATACAGCAGCGCTACCAACACTACCAGCACCACATACAGCAGCACTACCAACACCACATACAGCAGCACTACCAGCACCACATACAGCAGCACTACCAACACCACATACAGCAGCACTACCAGCACCACATACAGCAGCACTACCAGCACCACATACAGCAGCACTACCAACACCACATACAGCAGCACTACCAACACCACATACAGCAGCACTACCAGCACCACATACAGCAGCACTACCAACACCACATACAGCAGCGCTACCAACACTACCAGCACCACATACAGCAGCACTACCAACACCACATACAGCAGCACTACCAGCACCACATACAGCAGCACTACCAACACCACATACAGCAGCACTACCAACACCACATACAGCAGCACTACCAGCACCACATACAGCAGCACTACCAACACCACATACAGCAGCACTACCAGCACCACATACAGCAGCACTACCAACACCACATACAGCAGCACTACCAACACCACATACAGCAGCACTACCAGCACCACATACAGCAGCACTACCAGCACCACATACAGCAGCACTACCAGCACCACATACATCAGCACTACCAGCACCACATACAGCAGCACTACCAACACCACATACAGCAGCACTACCAGCACCACATACAGCAGCACTACCAGCACCACATACAGCAGCACTACCAGCACCACATACAGCAGCACTACCAGCACCACATACAGCAGCACTACCAGCACCACATACAGCAGCACTACCAGCACCACATACAGCAGCACTACCAGCACCACATACAGCAGCGCTACCAGCACCACATACAGCAGCGCTACCAACACCACATACAGCAGCACTACCAGCACCACATACAGCAGCACTACCAGCACCACAGTGCCTTCTGAAAGTATTCACATCCTTTGACTTCATTTAAAATGGATTAAATTGAGATTTTTTTTGTCACTGGCCTAAAAAACCCTTAATGTCAAAGTGGAATTATGTTGATCGAAACTTTTATAAATTAATTACAAAATGAAAAAGCTGAAATGTCTCGAGTCAATAAGTATTCAACCCCTTTGTTATGGCAAACCTAAATTAGTTCAGGAGTAAAATGTTTTAAAACAAATCGCAGAATAAGTTGCATGGACTCTGTGTGCAATAATAGTGTTAAACATGATTTTTAATGACTACCTCAGCTCTGTGCCCCACACATCCAATTATCTGTAAGGTCCCTCAGTCGAGCAATGAACTTCAAACAAAGATTCAACAACAAAGACCAAAGAAAAGCCCCTATTGGTAGACAATAAATGAAAAAAAAAAATTAAAAAAAAGCTGAGACCCAGTCACTACAAAGATACAATCTTTCTAACTCAGTTGCCGGAGAGGAAGAAAATTGCTCAGGGATTTCACCATGAGGCCAATGGTGACTTTAAAACAGTTACAGAGTTGAATGGCTGTGATAGGAGAAAACTGAGGATGGATCAACAACATTGTATTTACTCCACAATACTAACCTAATTGACAGAGTGAAAAGAAGGAAACCTGTACAGAATATTCCAAAACATGCATCATGTTTGCAACAAGGCGCTAAAGTAATACTGCAAAAAATGTGGCAAAGCAATTCACTTTTTGTCCTGAATGCAAAGTGTTACGTTGGAGGAAAATCCAATACGACACATTACTGAGTACCACTCTCCATATTTTCAAGCATAGTGGTGGTTGTATCATGTTATGGGTATGCTTGTAATCGTTAAGAACTGGGGAGTTTTTCAGGATAAAAAAGCACAGGCAAAATCCTAGAGGAAAACCTGGTTCAGTCTGCTTTCCACCAAGAAGACAGTGAATGTTCCTGAGTGGCCAAGTTACAGTTTTGACTTAAATCTACTTGAAAATCTATGACAAGACCTGAAAATGGTTGTCTAGCAATGATCAACAACCAAATGACAGAGTTTGAAGAATTCTGAAAATAATAAAATGGGCAAATATTGCACAATCCAGGTGTGGAAAGTTCTTAGAGACTCACAGCTGTAATCACTGCCAAAGGCGATTCTACAAAGTATTGACTCAGGGGTATGAATACTTATTTAAATTAGATATATTTCTGTATTTCATTTTCAATAAATTAAAAAACATTTCCAAAAACATCTTTTCACTTTGTCATTGTGGAGCATTGCGTGTAGATGGGTGAGAAAAACAAAATTGTATACATTTTGAATTCAGGCTGTAACATAAAAAAATATGGAATAAGTTTAGGGGTTCGAATACCTTCTGAAAGCACTGTACATCTTACTGTACAATGTGAGAGACTAATATACTTGTGATTTGCTTTAAATTCCGGGGAATCACATGGGTAACCACTGAGCGGTCTTTAAACATGACCAGATGGAGCGGTAGTAACGATTATATCATAATAACAAGGTGCATGACATCATTACTGCGAGAAGTCCTGCCGATCGGGAAGTGGAGTGTGGAGTCAGTGTGGAGCGTGTTAGACTTACAGCTGAGTGTTTCACGTGGGTCTGGGGAGGAGAAGAGGTTTAAATGGCAGCCCAGGGAGCTCTGTGTGTGTGGGTTTTTGGTATTACTATCTTTGTGGGGACAATAAGTTCTCACAAGGATAGTAAAACAAGGAAAGTTCAGACAAGTGTGGACATTTGTTGGTCCCCACAAGAAAAAAGGCCATTTTAGGCTAAGTTTAGGGTTTTGGAAAATATGATTTTGAATGGGAATAAATGTTTTGGTCCCCACAAGGATAGTAAAACAAACATGTGATATGTGTGTGTGTGTGTGTGTAGGTTTAAATGGTGGCCCAGGGAGCTAGCAAGGTCTCTTTACTGTCCTACACACTGGTCTAGTACAGCTAGCATAGCTCGTCTTACCAGGGTGAATGACAGAGGGAGAGAAAGCGAGGAACAACTGGACCTTGCATGGTTGGTACTGAACCCTTCACATCCATCCATCCGGTCCTGTAAAAGGTTTACGAGTCATGCAGCTTTTTCCTCTCTATTCTCTCTCCTTTTTCCCCTCCTCCGGTCCTCCTTTCAGGGGCAATGGGTGTACCTCTCTGGGCTGACGCCCTCACAACCCCTTGGAATGCCTGGTCCTCTGTCTCTCTGTGCTGTGTGTGTGTGTACCCCTGGCCTAGACATTAGTCACATCAGACTGCCTTGGAGGAATGGAATAAATTAACCACATGGAAACGCATAGAGAGAGGGGGGAGAGGGAAGAGAGAGATGTAGGAGAGAGAGAGAGAAAGGGAGAGAAAGGAGGAAAGGGAAAATCATTTGGCCTCAATTCTCTATTTCACTCCAACACCATTGTTAACTTGCATCATCACACAAGTATTTTAACACGAAAACAGGACCAGCCCAAATAAGAATTCGTCATTTTCAGACTTTTGTCTCTTCAGATATTGCTATCGAGGCAAGATAACAGACAGGAAAAGCACTATGAAATGATTAACTAGCTTAAAGCGACAAACTCAAATCCACTTTCGATTGTGGTGTAATGTATAAATGCAGTATAAGGAGCTTAGCCAGAGAGATTAGCAGCCTCACTTAACTGCAAATCCTAAACATGGACGACGCACCGAGCAGACAGACTATGTCCACGGACAATTAAAATGGAGAAAGCTCTACATGCAAGGCGTCACATTCCATATGAAAGCAATTGACTTGCCTAGTTAAAGAATGGTTAAAGACTGGTTGATTCAAAGATAAACCTATAGTGAAAACGGAGATAGCTCAGATAGCAACCTTGACAAAGCTCATAAAGCTTATTGTCATGACCTCGATACACAGTACAGAAACTGATGAGGAGGCTCATGTCATGTAGCATAAATAGTAGTAAAGTTGTCCACTGAAGAGGGGTGGTGCTGTTAACCATAAACAACACATAACAGGTCGGTACGTCAAGGAAAACGTCTAGACCAGACCGAGCCGGCGAAAAATGATGAGGAGATGAAGAAATGTTAAACAAATCAGATGACATAGGAGAGGCATGGTCAGGCCCTCTTCAACCACAGACGGGGGAGGAGAGGAACAAGGGAGGACGAGGAGAGAGACAGACTGTAAACTGAACATTTTAGGGAGACAAAACCAGTCACTATTTCCCATGTAGGATAACTTCCAAAAGCAGTAAAACATATTGTGGTGTGTGTGTGTGTGTGTGTGTGTGTGTGTGTGTGTGTGTGTGTGTGTGTGTGTGTGTGTGTGTGTGTGTGTGTGACCACAGTAAAACGTCTCTCCAGACAGGCACAGAGTGACCACCAACAGACAAATCAAAGCCATATCATTTGTTAGTTCAGCGTTTCCAAAATAAGAAAGTGGCAACCCAGTGTCCGTTTATTTTTGAAAAAGTCTGTGGCACGGTGAAGAACGCTTTCCATGCAGAGTAATGCTTAGCCTACTGCACTTGAGACGATAGCAATGTCTTTTCATTGAAACACGTAACAAGTCTACAATGAATGTGATACATGAATTGGGGTTGTTGATACAACCCACTGGTGCTGCTACACAATAAGTCAGAGGAAGAGTGACGTTTATGCAGGTAAATAAATACATCTTACCTCTGGAGAGATGATTTTCTCGTCCGGTCAAATCGTTAACACCGTTTCCTCACCTAGAGAAAACACAAAACAGACAAATGTATTCATCTTCTGAGAGCTCTTCTGTCTTACTGACTTAATCTCATCAACCAAAAAGATTTTTAATGTGCCTGTACTTTTAAGTACAGCAGACTTCTTAATAATTAGACACAGAGAGACGTATCTATTTGGTTAAAACACAACTCTGCTATTACAATACATGCTTTTGAGGCCTAGTCTGCATAGATAGACAGAATTTGAGTCCCAAATGACACCCTATTCTCTGTTATAGTGCACTATTTTTGACCAGACCCCTATAGGCCCTGGTCAAAAGAAGTGCATAGGGTGCATTTGGAACTCATCAAGAGAACTCAGGTAAAAACACAGTTTAGATATGAAAAGATTTAATGAAACGGTGGGCCTCTTGTAAAATAGCACCGAGCCTTCTGATCTTTTAAAAGAGGCTTGGAATGCACTCATTACACATCAAAGTCATCGTAACTACATCATTCACATACACATCGTTGACTCAAACACCAATGTCCTACATCATCAAAAAGGAGGGATATAAAGCAAACAGACAAAATAATCCCATTCTTATTTCACAGCACAACCTCTCATTTAGCTGGTGGCCAGGGGCCCAGTGTACAGGGTGTGTAGGCTCTCATTTAGCTGGTGGCCAGGGGCCCAGTGTACAGGGTGTGTAACCTCTCATTTAGCTGGTGGCCAGGGGCCCAGTGTACAGGGTGTGTAACCTCTCATTTAGCTGGTGGCCAGGGGCCCAGTATACAGGGTGTGTAACCTCTCATTTAGCTGGTGGCCAGGGGCCCAGTGTACAGGGTGTGTAACCTCTCATTTAGCTGGTGGCCAGGGGCCCAGTGTACAGGGTGTGTAACCTCTCATTTAGCTGGTGGCCAGGGGCCCAGTGTACAGGGTGTGTAACCTCTCATTTAGCTGGTGGCCAGGGGCCCAGTGTACAGGGTGTGTAACCTCTCATTTAGCTGGTGGCCAGGGGCCCAGTGTACAGGGTGTGTAACCTCTCATTTAGCTGGTGGCCAGGGGCCCAGTGTACAGGGTGTGTAACCTCTCATTTAGCTGGTGGCCAGGGGCCCAGTGTACAGGGTGTGTAACCTCTCATTTAGCTGGTGGCCAGGGGCCCAGTGCACAGGGTGTGTAACCTCTCATTTAGCTGGTGGCCAGGGGCCCAGTGTACAGGGTGTGTAATCTCTCATTTAGCTGGTGGCCAGGGGCCCAGTGTACAGGGTGTGTAACCTCTCATTTAGCTGGTGGCCAGGGGCCCAGTGTACAGGGTGTGTAACCTCTCATTTAGCTGGTGGCCAGGGGCCCAGTATACAGGGTGTGTAACCTCTCATTTAGCTGGTGGCCAGGGGCCCAGTGTACAGGGTGTGTAACCTCTCATACAGCAGTGATTGGGTGAGGAGTTGTAGAGGAATGCTGTCAAAGTGTAAACATCTTTTCACTTCCCAAGTTCTTAGGGTCAGGAGTGTCCCCCCTCTTCTCATGCTCTCTGTCTGCACTTTATGATCTCTGATGGGGGAACCAAGTGCAGCTAGACCCCATGGACACCCCTGGGTCAACGATGTCAGAGGCTCAGAGCTATGGGGAGTGTGTGCGCATGTGTTTCAACATGTTCTCCATCATAGCACTCAGCAGGTAGTGATTTCCACTATAGCTGGTGGCCAATGGCCCAGTGTACAGGGTGTGGAACCAGGTGCCCCTACCAGACCAATTCAAATATTATTTCAGCTATTTCAGGTATTTTTCAATACATTTTAAAAATAACTATTCAGATAAAAACAAATAGTTGAATATTGGAATGTGTTTGTATACACTTGGAATGCATTTGGAAATACTCAAATATACTGACTCAAATACACTCCCATGCATTTAACCTAGGTATATGAAAATACAATTTGGCCGACTTTTTGTTTTTCCAAACGACTATTAAAATACTGAAGTAAAAGTACATGTTTTGGGCTGTGTATTTGGATATACTCACATATACATAAAACAAAAAGTATTTAAATAACAAACCCAGGTGTGGCCCCTACACACACACAGGGCAGTGGCAGGGGAACCTTGAACTGCCCGTGATAGCCATCTCTATCCTCTGAACAAACACCAGCTGTGTCAACACCAGAGTAGAGTACCACCTATCATTAGTAGAGCATCAATGTCATGGGTAGAGGATTGTTGCTAAGGGAACTAGAGACTCATACACATACTAGCATAAGGGTTTTCGTTAGTAGTCGTAGAGTGTTGTCGTAGTTCTACTTGAGCAATGAGCATCTACCAATTCTAACTACAGATTCTATGGCGAAAGCATCAAAACTAGGGGTGAAACGCTACGTGTATTCGTATTGAACCGTTCGGTCCACGGTTCAGTACGCACTGCGAACCGAACAATACATTAATCATATATTATAGCTAGGAAAATATATGTTATTGTAAAAAAAATATTATTGCATAAACCAATGGCATATAAATTAACGTGGGAAAAATATCCAAATAGTAATAAAGTTATCTTTAAATTAAAACGTTTAGTCTCGTAGCTGTATGCAGCTCCGCTCATTAGTTATTTCATTCCAGCGAGAACAGAACTGAGACCGTCGTAGCAGCAATTAGTTTATGAAGGAATTAGCAGTTAGCTAAATGCAAAGGAGCAACATGGCGAGTCAGAACTAGAAGACGCCCCAGTACCCTGCCGTCTGGGAACATTTCGGTTTCACTATTGTGAAGGATGGTTTTGTTCTCTTTTTAACAAAAATATATGCCTTATAGAAATAGGACATGTTAATCACAAAACATAGCGTGTCTGCAGAAAAGCTGTTGTTAATCTAGGGTGTCAACTGTGCTAACCAGAAGGTTGAGACAAGATGGAAAAATGCTGAATAACAAGAAAACAGGAACTGAGCAATGTAACAACCGACAACTCAGCTCAAACTTCACAACAAACACTTCCGGATATCTGGATCCTGTGTGCTGTGAGGCTGGGACCAGCCTGGGCACCACCGATAGGCTAGCAAGTTTAAACCACGCTAAGCCTCTACTGTGACAGGCCAACTCTAAAGTAGGAACTACCTCTGTCACAGTATAAAAGAAGATGTCTGTACTATTTCAGTCAGTTCTCTGCTTTACCCTGCGTGGTGATACAGTGAACCCATATATACGAAAATTGCATTTACCATTTATCGCTTATGTTAAATAAAAATACTTAAAAGTATATTCGGTGACTGAATCACATTTTATCCTGATACCAGATTCGATTGACGCAACCCTTTACACTATTAACTATAACGGGGATTACCAACGAGTGGTGAATTAAACTTGTACAACATGTAGGCTCTGTTCATTACCGATAGCCTATTCGAGTGACAATACGAGTAACAGGACTACTCATTTGCGCCGACATCACCCCAAAGTGCCAATTGGCGGGACTACGCGAAAAAATGAAACGGCAACCACTTCTCCCCACAGCCTTCAGGCAACAACATGCGGCTGACTCCGGTAGGGCTAAAGAAATCAATGCAGCGATAGCAAAAGTCATAGCGGCAGATATGAGACCCTTCTCTGTGGTAGAGAATGTGGGGTTCCGAAACATGTTGAAAGTGGCCGAGACGCGCTTCACCATTCCTTCCCGTGCGGTCTGTTTCTCTAACACCAGACAGTTGGACGTCTAGAGCTACAGAGAGCTACCTTACTGTAACGGCTCATTTCATTATGGCAGAGTGGGAGATAAAAAGCCATGTCCTTCAAACACGTCCCCTTGAGAGGAGTCACACCAGTGTACACTTGGGGGAGGAGCTAAGGGCAGTAGTTGCAGTGTGGAAGTAGGAGAGGGATAATGTAACAATTCCTGTGACCACTGACAACGCTACAAATATTGTAAATGCAGTTGCTCTAGCTGGATTGGGGCCACAGATAGGATGCTTTGCTCACGTTATTAATCTAGCATTTCAAAAAGCAACGTCAGTGAATCCAATCTCTCGCCTCCTAGCAAAGATCAGGAAGGTGGTATCCTTCTTTCATAAAAGCACAACTGCTGCACATGTTTTCAAGACAAAACAGGAGATGCTGGAGCTGCCAAACCACAAACTAATCCAAGATGTCCCTGCTAGATGGAATTCAAGTTATGACATGGTTGAGAGATACCTTGAGCAAAAAGTTGCAGTGTATTCTACACTGACTGATCAAGCCATGAGGAAGAATGTCAAAGATATTGTGAGTTTGACATAATGACAAAATGACATAAGACTAGCAGAGGAAGTTATCAAAGTGTGCAAACCTCTCAAAACAGTCACACCACTGATCTGCACTGAGAACATTCCATCAGTTTCCATGGTCCTGCCTATGAAAACAATGGTCCTGAAATCAATGGTGTCATCTGATGAAGATGAACCCGCAGTAAGGGATGTCAAGACTGCCATCAGAGTTAACCTGGAGCCTTGATATGCTGACCTTTGTGTCCAAGACTTCTTACACAAGAGCTTTGGAGCCCCGGTTCAAGTCCCTGCTGCACCTGGATGCTGCTGAGAGTCTGAGAGTCTACAATGAACTCACAGCAGAGATTGTGACCAATAGGTATTGTATTTATTTAGTTAATTTGTGATTTAACAATTATAAAGTAATAATTGTAATTGTCATAAGTGTCTGATATATATTTCTGACAACAAATCATATTTTTAAAGCCACTTCAGAGATAGTAATTTTCATCTAATTTAATTCTGCAGGGTCAAGCCACAGATACCACAGGAGCCAACCCCTCTCCAGAGACGGCAGACGACAGCGGTTCTCCTCCAGAAAAGAAGTCTGCCATGGCTGAGCCTTTTGGGGAGTTGTTCACGACCCAGGAGCAGGGAACCAAGTCAAAGGTCAAGGTCATAGAGGAGGTGACCTCATACAGGGAAGTGGACTGTATTCCCCTGGATGCTGATCCACTTTCATGGTGGAAAACCAAAGAGTTAACCTGTTTAGGACTGGTGTTCCGCTAGCGGAACTCCTCCCACATTCCACTGAAAAGGCAGAGCGCGAAATTCAAAAAATATTTTTTTGAAATATTTAACTTTCACACATTAACAAGTCCAATACAGCAAATGAAAGATACACATCTTGTGAATTCAGTCAACATGTCCGATTTTTTAAATGTATTACAGCAAAAACACCACGTATATTTATGTTAGCTCACCACCAAATACAAAAGACAGACAGACATTTTTCACAGCACCGGTAGCATGCAGGTAGCATGCACAAAGCCAACCTAACTAACCTAGAACCAACCTAACTAACCTAGAAACAACTCCCTCAGATGACAGTCCTATAACATGTTACACAATAAATCTGTTTTGTTCAAAAAATTTGCATATTTGAGCTATAAATCAGTTTTACATTACTGCTACCATCATAGCTACCATCATAGCTACAGTCAGAAATAGCACGGGAGTAGCCAGAGTAAATACAGACACCAACGTCAACTACCTAATTACACATCATAAAACATTTCAGAAAAATATATGGTGGATAGCAAATGAAAGACAAAGATCTTGTGAATATAGCCAATATTTCCGATTTTTGAAGTGTTTTACAGCGAAAACACAATATATCGTTATATTAGCTTACTACAATAGCTATCACACAACAGCATTGATTCAAGGCAAACGGTAGCGATAGCACAGTTCGACAGATATATGAAATAGCATCCCAAATTGGGTCCTTATCTTTGTTGATCTTCCATCAGAATGTTGTACAAGGGGTCCTTTGTTCAGAACCGTCTTTGTTTGGATCCAGAACGAACTATTTCCCTCTTGAATTAGCAAGCACACTGGCCGTGCGGCGCTAACCTCTCCTTCTTGAACAAATTCCTCCAACGCATCACGTCTAAAGTCCCGAATAAATTTCAATAATATAATTAAACTATATTGAAAAAACATACTTTAGGATGATATTGTGACATGTATCAAATAAAATCGAAGCCGGAGATCATATTCACCTATAACGACGGTTTTCCAGGAGGCGATTCCAGGTCCAACTTCGCGCCTTCCAAAAAAAAATAATGGCGGACCTCTCACTCCAAGAGGTTGTATTCAATCCCAGAACGAGATAATCAAGTCATTTCTGCTCTCACTTCCGCATGACACCCAGGGGAAGGTGTATGACGTGTTTCTACAGTCATAAGTGACATGCCCTTTTATAGACAAGCTCTTGAAGAGAGACCTCGCTTTTGGAAATCTCACTTCCGGATAGGAAATGGGCTGTAAAAAGAGTTCTGTTTCACTTAGAGAAATAATTAGAACGGTTTCAGAAACTAGAGAGTGTTTTCTATCCAATATTAATAATAATATGCATATTGTACGAGCAAGAATTGAGTACGAGGCCGTTTAAATTGGATACGATTTTCCCCAAAAGTGAAAACAGCACCCCCTGTCCTTAAGAGGTTTTAAGGCACTGCTATGTGACTTAATGTTGATATATGCTGCTGGACTACACACTCTTGTTGAAGTTCTGTTTTAAATGACTGTTTTATTTCATGTTACAAGGCAGGCGTTGCTGCTTTTTGTTGTCCCTTTGTTTCCATATGCTCCTGGGAATTCAAGCTACCCATGTTACTATTATAATACACGGGAAATCTAAATACAAATCACATATTTCTCAGGCATTTATTTTGTCGATGTATCGAAACCGTCCCGAACCGTGACACCACTGTACCGTATCGTACCGAACCGTGACACCACTGTACCGTATCGTACCGAACCGTGACACCACTGTATCGTACCGAACCGTGACACCACTGTACCGTATCGTACCGAACCGTGACAACACTGTATCGTACCGAACCGTGACACCACTGTACCGTATCGTACCGAACCGTGACACCACTGTACCGTATCGTACCGAACCGTGACACCACTGTACCGTACCGAACCGTGACACCACTGTACCGTACCGTACCACCACTGTACCGTACCGAACAGTGAGTTTTGTGAACCTTTTCACCCCTAATCAAAACACATTGTAATATTGCACAATGACTAAACATAAGAGAATTGGACCCAACTCTTTGGTAAGTCCTGGGAAGTAGGCTTAGCTGTCTTTCCTTAGTGCTCGGTGCCAGCCTTGCCCAGGGAGTGAACATGACGAACCAGCACACTTATATAAGCCCATCAAGTTGTGTTGAGCATGCTAAATGTTTAATGATCCTACAGCCCAGTTTCACAACCCAAAACAAAGGTCTTCCTGATGAGCAGCTTCTAGAATCTAGATCACAGGACAGAACATCAGGTTGTGACACAAGCACTCACTCAAACACACACACTTTTTCATTAAAAAACCCAATGAGGACATGACCTGCTTCATTTTTTTGCATCGTCACAGTTACGTAATAACATGCGATCATTAGTCTGATTTTGTCAGCCGGGCTCAGAGAGGTGCTGGCACCAAGCTTTTCTCCCCGCCGATGGTGGATTCACTCTAATGACACAGATGGTGGTGGAAAAAGAGCAGCATTGGTTAGGGGAAGAGACTTGCCTTTGTGAATGAATACAGTTCTCTTTGTCATTATATAATGTCATTATCACCATCATCCAATATATTATATGACAATTCATGAATCAGATTGTCAAAGAAGACCATTCACCAGGAGACAGAGAGAAAGAGACAGAGAGAGAAAATGAGAGAGACAGACAGAGAGAAAAGGAGAGAGAAAGACAGACTAGGGTGGAGGAGGTTGACCTCCCATGGCTGGTAGGATACTAAACCCATCACTTCCATCCAGCCCTGTAGAGATATAAGGTCATTACCTCTATTTTGAGGTCAAATGCAACTTCAAAGTCGAGGTGAAATTAGATGTATTTTGCTCTCCAAGTCTAATCCCTTTGACCAGCAGAAACCAATGACCAAGGCCCTGCTCAGTATCTGTAGACACCTGAACCCAATCAAAACCTAAAAACAGGTGGACTAGTCTGAAAGCAAATGAACCAAACTACCTGAATCAACAATATTTTCCAGGAAGATGTGAGCTGTAACACAGCTCTCTGTTGTTAAAGCTCTCACAACATGTCCAAGATACCACGAGATGCCTCGTCTCAGGAGCAGATGGTGGGAGGGGACATCACTGGAACAGCAGCAGACGCCACTAAGATGATTGACAGCTAGTAAAATCAGGCCATTTATCAAAGTCAATAATCACATGCCAGCCCTTTCATTATAGAACACCCCAAGACAACGCTATACTGGAGTGTCTCAAATTGTACCCTATTCCCATGGCTGTGGTCAAAAGTAGTGCACTATATAGGGTGCCATTTGGAAACAACCCTAGACACAACCGTGAAAGTAAAATTGATGACTAAAATTGTGCTGGGTCTCAAATGTCTAAAATTCAATTTCAAACCAATAGCTGATATTGACTTGTATTTGGCACAATTCAAATGCATGGCAGAGGTCGAGACAGGGCAGGGAGGTAGCTTGACTGCAGAGGCTTGGCATCACGGCCCGAGAGCCACAACTAGCCAATAAAAGTTTTTTCCTGATAGCAGCAGTTTTGGGCGGAGGTGCGATTCTTTGTGTCTGTGCTGCAGTCCACAATAAAAGCCCTTTAATCTGCTTACTGTTGACTCAGCTTTATGGGGGCAACAACGTGTGTTTTCCTGCGTGTCAGACTCCCAGCATCATCACACATCCATCACCATTATACCCAAATAGACAATCTGACTGACCCTCTCTCCATCTAACCACTATAACAGGTGAGAGACTCCGAGGGTAGTGAGAGGTCCTCTGTAGCTCAGTTGGTGCTTGCAATGCCAGGACAGTGGGTTAGATTCCCAGGACTACCCCTACGTAAAATGTATGCATGCATGTCTAAGTCGCTTCGGATAATTATATGATAGTGTCTATAGGGCTCCTATATGAGCTCTCTTTACAGTAAGAGCCCCTAGAGCTCCATGTTTACAGTAAGAGCTCCGTGTTTACAGTAAGAGCTCCATGTTTACAGTAAGAGCTCCTATAGCTCCATGGTTACAGTAAGAGCTCCGTGTTTACAGTAAGAGCTCCTATAGCTCCATGTTTACAGTAAGAGCCCCTAGAGCTCCAAGTTTACAGTAAGAGCTCCATGTTTACAGTAAGAGCTCCATGTTTACAGTAAGAGCTCCTATAGCTCCATGGTTACAGTAAGAGCTCCTATATCTCCATGTTTACAGTAAGAGCTCCTATAGCTTCCTGTGAGGGTAAGAGGCCCAGGACTGACACTGAGAACAGTGCTGTAGTTCTTTCAAGACAACTGACAATGCAGTATTTGTCTAATTGACGCCCATGCAGGTAATCTTGGAGGTCCACAACCTCTATACTGTTGATGGTGCTGAACCCCCCCCTGTACATTAGGCTCTATAGAGAAGTGTTGAGGGTGCTGACCCCCCCGTACATTAGGCTCTATAGAGAAGTGTTGAGGGTGCTGACCCCCCCCCCTGTACATTAGGCTCTATAGAGAAGTGTTGAGGGTGCTGACCCCCCCCTGTACATTAGGCTCTATAGAGAAGTGTTGAGGGTGCTGACCCCCCCCCCCCCCTGTACATTAGGCTCTATAGAGAAGTGTTGAGGGTGCTGACCCCCCCTGTACATTAGGCTCTATAGAAAAGTGTTGATGGTGCTGAACCCCCCCCCCCCCCCATAACAGCAGTGGGAAGTGGTGGGGGTCAAACATAGGTCAACAATACTGAGGGAGGATAAACACAGCTGCATATGGACACACCACTGCACAAACACACATGCAAATACTCTCCACCCTTCACTTGTCCTTAACCTCTTCTGTCCTACACTCGCTCCCTAACTACTAACCCCTCCTACCTCCTCTCTTACTGTAAATATGAATGACATAACCCCCAAGTGATGTCCCTCATCTCTAAATCTATTGCAGAGAACAGTTCCCTTCACTGAGCCAAACTGTCACGTTACAGAGCTTCACATGCATGCGGCCCCTCCCCGGCCATAGCTTACTCACCTAACCCCTTCCCTCCAGACAGTCTAAAACACACACACCCCTCCCAACAAACACTCCTCAATCCATAAAGTACATGATAATCCAATAACGCTGCTTACTGTACAAGAGACTTTGTTTGAAGCAAAACTCAGCTGGAAGTGGATGCTCACACAGCATCCCTGTTTAACTGTTATCATCTCTGTTCATTCCTGTTGACTTGTTATCTGGTGCGAAGCCATGAGATAGAACCATAATGTGGATCTGTGTAGCTGTATACTGAGGAGGAGGAGACAGTAGATATGTTTACCTGTATACTGAGGAGGAGGAGACAGTAGACATGTTTAGCTGTATACTGAGGAGGAGGAGACAGTAGACATGTTTAGCTGTATACTGAGGAGGAGGAGACAGTAGACATGTTTAGCTGTATACTGAGGAGGAGGAGACAGTAGACATGTTTAGCTGTATACTGAGGAGGAGGAGACAGTAGACATGTTTAGCTGTATACTGAGGAGGAGGAGACAGTAGACATGTTTAGCTGTATACTGAGGAGGAGGAGACAGTAGACATGTTTAGCTGTATACTGAGGAGGAGGAGACAGTAGACATGTTTAGCTGTATACTGAGGAGGAGGAGGAGACAGTAGACATGTTTAGCTGTATACTGAGGAGGAGGAGGAGACAGTAGACATGTTTAGCTGTATACTGAGGAGGAGGAGGAGACAGTAGACATGTTTAGCTGTATACTGAGGAGGAGGAGGAGACAGTAGATATGTTTAGCTGTATACTGAGGAGGAGGAGGAGACAGTAGATATGTTTAGCTGTATACTGAGGAGGAGGAGACAGTAGACAAGTTTAGCTGTATACTGAGGAGGAGGAGGAGACAGTAGATATGTTTAGCTGTATACTGAGGAGGAGGAGGAGACAGTAGATATGTTTAGCTGTATACTGAGGAGGAGGAGGAGACAGTAGATATGTTTAGCTGTATACTGAGGAGGAGGAGGAGACAGTAGATATGTTTAGCTGTATACTGAGGAGGAGGAGGAGACAGTAGATATGTTTAGCTGTATACTGAGGAGGAGGAGGAGACAGTAGATATGTTTAGCTGTATACTGAGGAGGAGGAGGAGACAGTAGATATGTTTAGCTGTATACTGAGGAGGAGGAGGAGACAGTAGATATGTTTAGCTGTATACTGAGGAGGAGGAGGAGACAGTAGATATGTTTAGCTGTATACTGAGGAGGAGGAGGAGACAGTAGATATGTTTAGCTGTATACTGAGGAGGAGGAGGAGACAGTAGATATGTTTAGCTGTATACTGAGGAGGAGGAGGAGACAGTAGATATGTTTAGCTGTATACTGAGGAGGAGGAGGAGGAGAAGACAGTAGATATGTTTAGCTGTATACTGAGGAGGAGGAGACAGCAGATATGTTTAGCTGTATACTGAGGAGGAGGAACAGTAGATATGTTTAGCTGTATACTGAGGAGGAGACAGTAGTTATGTTTAGCTGTATACTGAGGAGGAGGAGGAGACAGATATGTTTAGCTGTATACTGAGGAGGAGGAGGAGGAGACAGTAGATATGTTTAGCTGTATACTGAGGAGGAGGAGGAGACAGTAGATATGTTTAGCTGTATACTGAGGAGGAGGTGGAGACAGTAGATATGTTTAGCTGTATACTGAGGAGGAGGAGACAGTAGATATGTTTAGCTGTATACTGAGGAGGAGGAGACAGTAGATATGTTTAGCTGTATACTGAGGAGGGGGAGACAGTATATATGTTTAGCTGTATACTGAGGAGGAGGAGACAGTAGATATGTTTAGCTGTATACTGAGGAGGAGGAGACAGTAGACATGTTTAGCTGTATACTGAGGAGGAGGAGGAGACAGTAGACATGTTTAGCTGTATACTGAGGAGGAGGAGACAGTAGATATGTTTAGCTGTATACTGAGGAGGAGGAAACAGTAGACATGTATAGCTGTATACTGAGGAGGATGAGGAGACAGTAGACATGTTTAGCTGTATACTGAGGAGGAGACAGTAGACATGTTTAGCTGTATCCTGAGGAGGAGGAGGAGACAGTAGATATGTTTAGCTGTATACTGAGGAGGAGGAGACAGTAGATATGTTTAGCTGTATACTGAGGAGGAGGAGACAGTAGATATGTTTAGCTGTATACTGAGGAGGAGGAGACAGTAGATATGTTTAGCTGTATACTGAGGAGGAGGAGACAGTAGACATGTTTAGCTGTATACTGAGGAGGAGGAGACAGTAGACATGTTTAGCTGTATACTGAGGAGGAGGAGACAGTAGACATGTTTAGCTGTATACTGAGGAGGAGGAGACAGTAGACATGTTTAGCTGTATACTGAGGAGGAGGAGACAGTAGACATGTTTAGCTGTATACTGAGGAGGAGGAGACAGTAGACATGTTTAGCTGTATACTGAGGAGGAGGAGGAGACAGTAGACATGTTTAGCTGTATACTGAGGAGGAGGAGGAGACAGTAGATATGTTTAGCTGTATACTGAGGAGGAGGAGAAGACAGTAGATATGTTTAGCTGTATACTGAGGAGGAGGAGAAGACAGTAGATATGTTTAGCTGTATACTGAGGAGGAGGAGAAGACAGTAGATATGTTTAGCTGTATACTGAGGAGGAGGAGACAGTAGATATGTTTAGCTGTATACTGAGGAGGAGGAGACAGTAGATATGTTTAGCTGTATACTGAGGAGGAGACAGTAGATATGTTTAGCTGTATACTGAGGAGGAGGACCAGTAGACATGTTTAGCTGTATACTGAGGAGGAGGAGGAGACAGTAGATATGTTTAGCTGTATACTGAGGAGGAGGAGGAGACAGTAGATATGTTTAGCTGTATACTGAGGAGGAGGAGGAGACAGTAGATATGTTTAGCTGTATACTGAGGAGGAGGAGGAGACAGTAGATATGTTTAGCTGTATACTGAGGAGGAGGAGGAGACAGTAGATATGTTTAGCTGTATACTGAGGAGGAGGACCAGTAGATATGTTTAGCTGTATACTGAGGAGGAGGAGGAGACAGTAGATATGTTTAGCTGTATACTGAGGAGGAGGAGGAGACAGTAGATATGTTTAGCTGTATACTGAGGAGGAGGAGGAGACAGTAGATATGTTTAGCTGTATACTGAGGAGGAGGAGGAGACAGTAGATATGTTTAGCTGTATACTGAGGAGGAGGTGGAGACAGTAGATATGTTTAGCTGTATACTGAGGAGGAGGAGACAGTAGATATGTTTAGCTGTATACTGAGGAGGAGGAGACAGTAGATATGTTTAGCTGTATACTGAGGAGGAGGAGGAGACAGTAGATATGTTTAGCTGTATACTGAGGAGGAGGAGGAGACAGTAGATATGTTTAGCTGTATACTGAGGAGGAGGAGGAGACAGTAGATATGTTTAGCTGTATACTGAGGAGGAGGACCAGTAGATATGTTTAGCTGTATACTGAGGAGGAGACAGTAGACATGTTTAGCTGTATACTGAGGAGAAGGAGACAGTATATATGTTTAGCTGTATACTGAGGAGGAGACAGATATGTTTAGCTGTATACTAAGGAGGAGGAGACAGTAGACATGTTTAGCTGTATACTAAGGAGGAGGAGACAGTAGACATGTTTAGCTGTATACTGAGGAGGATGAGGAGACAGTAGATATGTTTAGCTGTATACTGAGGAGGAGAAGGAGGAGACAGTAGACATGTTTAGCTGTATACTGAGGAGGAGACAGTAGACATGTTTAGCTGTATCCTGAGGAGGAGGAGGAGACAGTAGATATGTTTAGCTGTATACTGAGGAGGAGGAGACAGTAGATATGTTTAGCTGTATACTGAGGAGGAGACAGTAGATATGTTTAGCTGTATACTGAGGAGGAGGAGACAGTAGATCTCTGTAGCTGTAAAAGCAGCAGAAAGCATGTGTTATGTGTCGGAGTTCATCTAGAGATAAAGGTGAAGAAGCTCAAACCCCTCAACACATCCTATTGGCATCATTGCACAATATGGCTTTAGGGTGTCTGATTTCTGGGCTGGATCCATGAGATGCACTTAACTCTGGCTATGAATCAACTGTTGGCACAGGTGTGTGTATGTGTGTGTATTTAGTCATACCACTGGGGTGTGTAAGGATGGTGGGTAGGAAGACTTCTGTTAGAGAACATCATATTGCATCATTGCATGCTATGGAGTCATCGGCATCATTCTGCATGGCAGTGTGTTACTTTACCATCAGACTCCTAAACCTTTCATCGTGATGGAGCCGGTTTGACGTGATGGAGTGTGTGTGTGTGTGTGTGTGTGTGCGCGGTGTCAGTGAGGATACACATCGTGCTCTCACACACTTTCTAAGGGCCAGCTGGACAATAGAGCCCCTTCTGTATGGACAAGGAGACCGATACTCCTGTCAGGAACACTTTACCCCTTATCAGTGAAGTAACACACACACACACACACACACACACACACACACACACACACACACACACACACACACACACACACGCTCTCTCTCTCTCTGAGCTTCCACTGAGGATTTGCCTGAAGGAAATAACACAATAAGGACACTCATCTTTCTTTGTTCTGTTCTTGTCATTCAGGATGGACAGTGATATCAGGTTGGCTCAACATGCTGAGGTTTAGAAAATGGACCCATTCCGTTTCCCCTTTGGCCATACTTTTGAGTGGTGAAATGATGCCATGTCATATCCTTTGATGTGATCCTTAAATACATCCTTTTGTGGGTAAAGTTTGGTTAGTATTCTGAACTCCATGCCTACCCTATGGTGTTATGCAATTATGCTTTCTGTGATTGGTTGGTTTTAGTTCCAGAAAAATCAGCTCCATGGAACTAACACTAGAAGGCCAATAGCCTTGCAGTCTTCTGAGACATTGTTAATAAGGAAGATTAAAACAACAGTACATCTCTGTGTGTATTTGATCCCATTGTGAGAATGATGTACAAACCACAACACTACTCTTGGGCCAACACCATAATGTCCTCATGCACTACAGCCCTCAAATGTAAATCTGGACCTCGAAGCCAGTTCCACTACTTGTATTCTTTCTTCCCCTCCAATCAGGGACTGACGTAGACCTGGGACACCAGGCGGGTCAATGAATGATCAGGTAGAACAGAAACCCAGCAGGCTCCGGACGTCGTAGGGTAAGATCCAGTGGAGGCTGCTGAGGGGAGGACGGCTCATAATAATGGCTGGAATGGAGCGAATGGAATGGCATCAAACATGGAAAACGTGTGTTTGATGTGTCTGATGCCATTCCACCCACTGCGCTCCAGTCGTTACCATGAGCCCGTCCTCCCCAATGAAGGTGCCACCAACCTCCTGTGGTAAGATGTGAATACCCTGGTTCTACTGGATGAGATGCTGTGCATACACACCATTGATTGAACTGTCCTCTTCCAACAGTGTCGTTACGATCCCACTAGGAACGTACACATCAAACCACTGTTTCTCTGTGAGAAGGAGAAAGGTTGTCCATTACGATCCCACTAGGAACGTACACATCAAACCACTGTTTCTCTGTGAGAAGGAGAAAGGTTGTCCATTACGATCCCACTAGGAACGTACACATCAAACCACTGTTTCTCTGTGAGAAGGAGAAAGGTTGTCCATTACGATCCCACTAGGAACGTACACATCAAACCACTGTTTCTCTGTGAGAAGGAGAAAGGTTGTCCATTACGATCCCACTAGGAACGTACACATCAAACCACTGTTTCTCTGTGAGAAGGAGAAAGGTTGTCCATTACGATCCCACTATGAACGTACACATCAAGACACTGTTTCTCTGTGAGAAGGAGAAAGGTTGTCCATTACGATCCCACTAGGAACGTACACATCAAACCACTGTTTCTCTGTGAGAAGGAGAAAGGTTGTCCATTACGATCCCACTAGGAACGTACACATCAAACCACTGTTTCTCTGTGAGAAGGAGAAAGGTTGTCCATTACGATCCCACTAGGAACGTACACATCAAACCACTGTTCCTCTGTGAGAAGGAGAAAGGTTGTCCATTACGATCCCACTAGGAACGTACACATCAAACCACTGTTTCTCTGTGAGAAGGAGAAAGGTTGTCCATTACGATCCCACTAGGAACGTACACATCAAACCACTGTTTCTCTGTGAGAAGGAGAAAGGTTGTCCATTACGATCCCACTAGGAACGTACACATCAAGACACTGTTTCTCTGTGAGAAGGAGAAAGGTTGTCCATTACGATCCAGACACATGGTGATAAGATGAAGGAGACAAGTTGGGAACCGACTTCCCTTTAGACAGAGGAGCCTGTTTGCTGCACAGTCACGACGAAAAACAAACCACAAAACAAATAGTTCAAAAGGAGGAGTGTCACCATCAGTCCATCACCAACAGGAAAGAAAGGAACACAACAAATGTGTTACCAACAGGATATTATGCAAGAACCCTCCATAGCAACCATCAACTGACACAAACAACAACACAGGGTGCTCCTGCTATCCAATTAGAACTGCCGGTCCCATGTTTTGTCTCTGCAGGGTTCAGGAGCAATTACAGTGATTGGACATGGACACTGAACAGGACATGGAGGGATAGAGACAGATGGATTGTCACAATCGGTGTCCCCATTTTTCATCAGAAGAGATGACACGCACTCATCTGCGCGGACACACACAGAGACGACTTGGTGACACACACAGGGCTGCCATGCCCTCAGGGGTATAGAGCAGAATGCACGATGTGTCACCAATGAAACGCATCACTGGCTTGGTTCAAAACAAGCACACCACAAAACAACAACAAAGTCCAAAGATATCCATCTAGAACTACAGTACCAGATACCTTTACACCTAGACCTCTACAGGGACTTCAATGGAGATTCTACAGTACTTGGTGGGTTCACTTATCTGCCCTGGAAATAGGCCCCAGGGGCCTGCAGACTCCATATTAGGCCAAATATAGCCTAGCTTTAAATACAGTAACACTGACCTACATGCATTAAACTGCCATAGAACACAATGGTGATGTATATAAACATTCTAAGGACAATGGAAGTGAGTCTAGGTGTGTTTAGAATACAGCAGTGAACAGTTGGGCTGCCTCATGTTAGCAGGAAAGAGAGAGAACCTGAACCGTGGGGGTCTGGGTCTACTATTAGAACACAATGAGGTGAACACACACACACACACGTGTGCGGGAACACGCACGAAGACGCACACTCACGCATGTCACACAAACACACAAACGCATGTCATAGACACACGCACACACAGACACATTATATTAGAATTCAGGCTGTGGAAGCAATAGACGATCCTTGGATTAACACTGATGGGCCCATGTTGATCAGGGATCTCATGTCACCATACAGGACCGTGAGTACAGTATGGTACATACGTAGTTAACACCACACTGTTACCCTCCCCTCTATACAGCCATCTGACCTATGATCACGTTGCTTTAAATATGACCTATCACTAGGGCCGACAGTCTTCTTCCTTCTGAACCCACACAATGGACCTGACCAGAACAGAGACTGACTTATTAAATCATCACATGATGTCTAGCTATAACAACAGTACAGTTGGTAAGCGTATCCTCCATTCGTATTAGGGCCGGGACGGTATCGCGATACTCGTTAGTATCGTAGCAAGGAAACAAAATGGATTG
Source organism: Salvelinus namaycush (assembly GCF_016432855.1). Classification (NCBI taxonomy): domain Eukaryota; kingdom Metazoa; phylum Chordata; class Actinopteri; order Salmoniformes; family Salmonidae; genus Salvelinus; species Salvelinus namaycush. The sequence continues at coordinate 5,935,813 of NC_052345.1, forward strand.
AACTTATTTCGGGAAAAACAGTCCTACTGTTGAAAACAAACATCGCCATGTTGTCATCCTGAGTCACATGTATTTATTTTTGAAGGAACAAGTGTTTCGTCTGCTGCGTGTTTTCCTTTTTGCCATGGAATCGCACCGGGCCTAATTTGGACACTAGAAGAAAAGTGACAGCAGAACACACACACACACACACACACACACACACACAATGCAGTATTTTGCGGTGAATCCTGCCAGTAGTGATTTGTCACTGGGTGTGTGATGTGACCAGAGGATGTTGCTGATGGTTTACCCCACAAACAGGAACTATAGTCTGGGTGTGTCTGGTAGAACAGCAGCTGATGTGGTAAATATAGATGTTTGGTAACAGAGATGATAATGCATGTTTCCTGTGCCTGTGGAGGGACACACACAAACTCACGTATGAACACACACAAACGCTTGCACGTACATATGTACACTAGGGTTGGGGTTTGCCAGGGACCTCACGATACGATATTATGATGATACTTAAGTGCCGAAACAAAATATATTGTGATTCTATGTATTGTGATTCTATGTATTGTGATTCTATGTATTGTGATTCTATGTATTGCGATTTGATACTGTGATTTTATTGCGCTGTGATGCTCACTATATGTTTGAAACGTGAGAAAACGAGTTTTGATCAGTGATGGAAATAAAAGTGCTGAAAACAAATGGTCTCCCTGTTTAAACAGGAGATGGAGAACCAGCTATGAAGGAAACATACTGGAGTTGTGGTGCAGGACAGGTACAGCCAACAAGCTGACAAATAATATTGTGATTTTGTCAACACGATATACCATCAGAAATAATATCCCGATATGTAACTGCATCGATTTTTTCCACCCATCACTAATGCCCCCCCCCCCCCCCCCCCAGAAGGAAGCCATCCACCCCCACAGGACAGCTATGATTGAAGCGATAGCAATAAGCTACTAGATTATGTTTGACAATGTGATATGTCAGCAACGAGCCAAGGAAAACACAAGGCCTAATGATAATAGAAAGTGGATCTCTGACTCCGTTTCCATCAGCAGAAGAAGTCGACTCTCTCTGACCCCAAACCACACTCCCTCTCTACTACCCTAGAGCCAGCCAGATACCAATTACCTAACCCCAAGACAACCTAACCCCAAGACAACCTAACCAAACCCCAACCACAAAGAAAACTTCCACAAATCCCACTGATTTACATACATACTACTACATGTTCTGACTCCAGTTATCTAATACACTGAACAACAATATAAAACGCAACATGTCGCAATTTCAAATGAAATCAAATTGTATTTGTCACATGTGCCGAATAAAACAGGTGTAGGTAGACCTTACAGTAAAATGCTTACTTATAAGCCCTTAACTTTTACCGCCTCTCAACCCCGTATCCGGGATCACCCCCCACCCCCCCCACACTGATTAGCATCGCTAGCATAGCGTCACAATTAAATAGTAGCATCTAAATATCATTAAATCACAAGTCCAAGACACCAAATGAAAGATACAGATCTTGTGAATAAAGCCACCATTTCAGATTTTTAAAATGTTTTACAGGGAAGACAAAATATGTAAATCTATTAGCTAACCACGTTAGCAAAAGACACCACTTTCCTAACTCCATCAGTTTCTTACTCCATCAGGTGCTATCACCAATTCGGCCAAATAAAGATATTGATAGCCACTAACCAAGAAAAAACCTCATCAGATGACAGTCTGATAACATATTTATTGTATAGGATAGGTTTTGTTAGAAAAATGTGCATATTTCAGGTATAAATCATAGTTTACAATTGCACCCACCATCACAACTCGACTAGAATAAATACACAGAGCAACGTGTATTACCTAATTACTAATCATAAAACATTTCTTAAAAATACACAGCTCACAGCAAATGGACACACAGATCTTGTGAATTCAGACAATATTTCAGATGTTCTAAGTGTTTTACAGCGAAAACACAATAAATCGTTATATTAGCATACCACATATGCAAACGTTACCCGACCATTGATTCAAGCCAAAGAGAGCGATATCGTTATCATCGCCAAAATATATTAATTTTTTCACTAACCTTCTCAGAATTCTTCCGATGACACTCCTGTAACATCATATTACAACATACATATAGAGTTTGTTCGAAAATGTGCATATTTAGCCACAAACAACCGTGGTTATACAATGACAATACTAGCAAAACTAGCCTGAAAATGTCGGACGCCATCTTTCACAGTGATCTTGTCTCATGGATAACTATTCATAAACTTGACTAAAAAAATATAAGTTGGACAGCTATCGAAAGACAAATTAGTTCTTAATGCAATCGCTGAATTACATTTCTAAAATTATCCTTACTGTGCAATACAGGGTTCGCCAAGCGAAGCTATACCAAACAAAATGGCGGAATATGCGTTTAAATTTTTTCGACAGAACAACGATTTATCATCTTAAATATTTCTTACTATGAGGTGATCTTCCATCAGAATCTTGGGCAATGTATCCTTTCTTGGGTCTAATCTTCTTTTGGTCGAAAGATGTCCGCTTGTCCGTCGAAATGCCCACTAACGTTCGACCGGTACTGGAAACGTGCCCAAAGCTTCAAAGTGCATCACCAAGAATTGCCTCAAAATCGCACTAAACGGATATAAATTGCTATAAAACGGTTTAAATTAACTACCTTATGATGTCTTTAACACCTATAACGAGTAAAAACATGACCGGCGAAATATTACTGGCTAAACCCAAGCTTGGAAAGAGATCCAGTCCAACGTCCTTCGTGCGTCAGGCGCAGCAGGAAAAGAAATCCACTTCCGCCTTGTGCTGTTTTATACGGTCCCTGATTGCGCAATCGACTCCATTCAAATTGTCACCACTTACTGACATCTAGAGGAAGGCGTGGGCAGTGTTTGTATCCTCATAGGATTTACAGGGACTTTAAAACTGACCTGGGACCAGAGGCCAACATTTCTGAAATTTCACTCCATATCAGGAAAAGTGCTGTAGAATGAGTTCTGTTCCACTCAGAGACATAATTCAAACGGCTATAGAAACTAGAGAGTGTTTTCTATCCAATAATAACAATAATATGCATATTGTACGAGCAAGAATTGAGTACTAGGCAGTTTAATCTGTAGAGCAAATTATGCTAATGCGAAACAGCACCCCCTATAGTGGCAAAAGGTTAACCAACAATGCAGTTAAGAAAGATGTGTTAAGTAAAAAATAAAAGTAACAAATATTTAAAGAGCAGCAGAAAATAACAATAGTGAGGCTATATTCAGGGGGTACCGGTAGAGAGTCAATGTGCGGGGGCACCGTTTAGTTGAGGTAATATGTACATGTAGGTAGAGTTCAAGTGACTATGCATAGACAATAAACAGAGAATAGCAGCAGCGTAAAAGGGGGGTAGAAGAGTCTTATGGCTTGGGGGTAGAAGCTGTTGAGAAGCCTTTTGGACCTAGACTTGGCGCTCCGGTATGGCTTGCCATGCGGTAGCAGAGTGAACAGTCTATGACTAGGATGGCTGGGGTCTTTGACAATTTTAAGGAAGCTTGGCCCCGGTGATGTACTGGGCCGTACGCACTATCCTCTGTAGTGCCTTGCGGTCGGAGGACAAGCGGTTGCCATACCAGGCAGTGATGCAACCAGTCAGGATGCTTTAGTTTTTGCTTGTAAGCAGGAATCAGGAGGATAGAATTATTGTCAGATTTGCCAAATGGAGGGCGAGGGAGAGCTTTGTAAGGTGGTCTACAGTTTTTCCCCTCTGGTTTATTTAACATGCTGGTAGAAATGAGGTAAAACTGATTTAATTTTCCCTGCATTAAAGTCCCCGGCCACTAGGAGCGCCGCCTCTGGATGAGCGTTTTCCTTTTTGTACATGGCTGCATCAGTTTGTGGTGGTAAATAGACAGCTATTAGAATCTAGATGAAAAAACTCTTGGTAAATAGTGTGGTCTACAGCTTATCATGAGATGCTCAGCTGAGGTAGAGTAAAACCTTGAGACTTCCTTAGATATCATGCACCAGCTGTTGTTTACAAATATACATAGACAGCTGCTTTTCGCAATGCTTCAAGCACAGCGCTGTTTATGACTTCAAGCCTATCAACTCCCGAGATTAGACTGGCAATAAATACTATAGTACCTATTAGAGCATCCAATAGTCAAAGGTATATGAAATACAAATGGTATAGAGAGAAATAGTTCTATAATAACTCCAAACTAAAACTTCTTAACTGGGAATATTGAAGACTCATGTTAAAAGGAACCACCAGCTTTCATATGTTCTCATGTTCTGAGCAAGGAACTTAAACGTTAGCTTTTTTACATGACACATACTGCACTTTTACTTTCTTCTCCAACACTGTGTTTTTGCATTATTTAAACCAAATTGAACATGTTTTATTATTTATTTTAGACTAAATAGATTTTATTTATGTATTATATTAAGTTAAGTTAAAATAAAAGTGTTCATTGTTCATTCAGTATTGTTGTAATTGTCATTATTACAAATATAAATATCGGCCGATTAAATCGGTATCAGCTTTTTTGGTCCTCCAATAATCGGTATCGGCGGTGAAAAATCATAATCGGTCGACGTCTAGTTAGGAGACTAAAACGGCAGCCCTTCTCTGCGAGTTACAGTTCATATAAGAAAATCAGTCCATTTAGAGGAATTCATTAACCCATAATCTATGGATCTGTTAGTCACAGATACCTTAAAAAAAGTAGGGGGATCAGAAAACCAGTCAGTATCTGGTGTGACCACCATTTGCCTCATGCAGTGCGACACATCTCCTTCACATAGAGTTGATCAGCCTATTGATTGTGGCCTGTGGAATGTTGTCCCACTCCTCTTCAATGGCTGTGCGAAGTTTCTGGATATTGACAGGAACTGGAACACACTGTCGTACACGTTGTCCTACACGTCAGAGGGATGTGGGTCCATGAAGCCGGGGCCTATCTGAATACCGCTCCACAGGCTGGAGGCTGGAGATCAGGGCCCATAAGGCTCTGTGCACTACGTTTGATCAGGGCCCATAAGGCTCTGTGCACTACGTTTGATCAGGGCCCATAAGGCTCTGTGCACTACGTTTGATCAGGGCCCATAAGGCTCTGTGCACTACGTTTGATCAGGGCCCATAAGGCTCTGTGCACTACGTTTGATCAGGGCACATAAGGCTCTGTGCACTACGTTTGATCAGGGCCCATAAGGCTCTGTGCACTACGTTTGATCAGGGCCCATAAGGCTCTGTGCACTACGTTTGATCAAGGCCCATAAGGCTCTGTGCACTACGTTTGATCAGGGCCCATAAGGCTCTGTGCACTACGTTTGATCAGGGCCCATAGAGCACTATGTAGGCCTAGCGAATGGACTAGTGTATTTAATACAAGGGAATGGGACAGCAAGGAGCATATACCATTGAGTTCAGTAGGCAGCACCATGGAGCTGGGGCTCTGACCTTGGGAGTGCTACTGGATATGCACACGTGTGTGTGTGTGTGTGTGTGTGTGTGTGTGTGTGTGTGTGTGTGTGTGTGTGTGTGTCAGTGTCTGATTGTGTGTGTGTGTGTGTGTACACACACAAATAGCTACTAAACTCAGCAAAAAAAGAAACGTCATCTCACTGTCAACTGCGTTTATTCTCAGCAAACTTAACATGTGTAAATATTTGTATGAACATAAGATCCAACAACTGAGACATAAACTGAACAAGTTCCACAGACATGTGACTAACAGAAATTGAATAATGTGTCCCTGAACAAAGTGGTGGGGTCAAAATCAAAAGTAACAGTCAATGCAGCTGGTGGCCACACCAGATACTAAGTACTGCAGTGCATCTCCTCCTCATGGACTGCACCAGATTTGCCAGTTCTTGCTGTGAGATGTTACCCCACTCTTCCACCAAGGCACCTGCAAATTTCCCAGACATTTCTGGGGGGGGAATAGCCCTAGCCCTCACCCTCCGATCCAACAGGTCCCAGACGTGCTCAATGGGATTGAGATCCAGGCTCTTCGCTTGCCATGGCAGAACACTGACATTCCTGTCCTGCAGGAAATCACGCACAGAACGAGCAGTATGGCTGGTGGCACTGTCATGCTGGAGGGTCATGTCAGGATGAGCCTGCAGGAAGGGTACCACATGAGGGAGGAGGATGTCTTCCCTGTAACGCACAACATTGAGATTGCCTGCAATGACAACAAACTCAGTCCGATGATGCTGTGACACACCACCCCAGACCACCCCAGACCAGACGGACCCTCCACCTCCAAATCAATCCTGCTTCAGAGTACAGGCCTGTGACCTTAATTGCCTACCATCTGTAAGCTGTTAGTGTCTTAACAACCGTTCCACAGGTGCATGTTCATTAATTGTTTATTGAACAAGCATGGGAAACAGTGTTTAAACTCTTTGTAATGAAGATCTGTGAAGTTATTTGGATTTTTACGAATTATCTTTGAAAGATAGGGTCCTGAAAAGGGGACATTTCTTTTTTTGTTGAGTTTATATGCCAAGCCACACACACACCCCCACGCTCTCGCAGGTCACATACAGTTAAAGACACACATAAATAGAGTTGGCACAGTGCAGATTCCCTCCATAGTGAAAGGATCAACTCTTATAAAACGTGCCTCTGCTGGGGACAGATCACATCTCCTAGCTCCCCACGTCAAAACACATATCCCTCCTCCTTTAATATGCCTCTCTCTTTATACTGTATTACCACAGCTGTTCTCTTATGGCTGCGATCAATGTTGTTCAGGCCTACTTACTGCATGTTCAACTAAGGCCTATTAGGGATGACATAACTAAACACTACACCTTAATAGGGATGACATAACTAAACACTACACCTTAATAGGGATGACATAGCTAAACACTACACCTTAATAGGGATGACATAGCTAAACACTACACCTTAATAGGGATGACATAGCTAAACACTACACCTTAATAGGGATGACATAGCTACATACCACACCCAAACAGGGATGACATAGCTACATACCACACCCAAACAGGGATGACATAGCTACATACCACACCCTAACAGGGATGACATAACTAAATACTACAACCTAATAGGGATGACATAGCTAAATACTACACCCTATTAGAGATGACATAGCTAAATACTACAACCTAACAGGGATGACATAGCTAAATACTAGACCATATTAGGGATGACATAGGTAAATAGCACACAGCTCTGTTCCCCATACACACAGACACACCCCAAAACATCTCATCCGTCTAATGATGATCTGCAGCAGCCTGTAACGATGTGAACACAGATGACAGTGATTGGGTTAATGAGTCTGGTGACCTGGAACATATAGTTAAACATGCATATAAAGTATAGAGGCCCTGAGGGTACAGACAGTGTAGGGGGTAGATACAGGAGGGTACAGACAGTGTAGGGGGTAGATACAGGAGGGTACAGACAGTGTAGGGGGTAGATACAGGAGGGTACAGACAGTGTAGGGGGTAGATACAGGAGGGTACAGACAGTGTAGGGGGTAGATACAGGAGGGTACAGACCGTGTAGGGGGTAGATACAGGAGGGTACAGACAGTGTAGGAGGTAGATACAGGAGGGTACAGACAGTGTAGGGGGTAGATACAGGAGGGTACAGACAGTGTAGGGGGTAGATACAGGAGGGTACAGACCGTGTAGGGGGTAGATACAGGAGGGTACAGACAGTGTAGGGGGTAGATACAGGAGGGTACAGACAGTGTAGGGGGTAGATACAGGAGGGTACAGACAGTGTAGGGGGTAGATACAGGAGGGTACAGACAGTGTAAGGGGTAGATACTAGTGCACTACTTTTGACCAGGGCCAATAGGGAATTGGGTGCCATTTGGGACGCAACTAAGTATTTGTGAAGCTCGAAGACCAGATCTCGAGTTATTTTAACGAGAAAAGTCTGGCATGGAGATCAAACGCCCCGCTCATTTTGCCCAAACTTGGCACTCCTCACTCTTCCCATGGTCGTGGCTTGCTTGACCCCGTAACTATGGCGAAGGAACTCCAATATCTATGCAAACGCCTTTTCACCGCTCAGGAATCTCAACTCTAGTCTGGACTGGAACGCCGACACACATACACACACTTCCCCTGGCAGAACAAATCTCAGCTGTGGTCCAAGGGCCGGAACCACGACTCCATTCAGCACATCACATCACCCACACATGTATAATGAGGTTATTATAACCCAGCCCACTAGGACTACTGGGAACACTGAGTTTGGCTACCAAACAACGCTACAAACATTCATCCCACACAGCCAGACAGTAAGATCCATTTATCTATGCTGAGAATATCATATAAAGAGATTTTAAAATGTAAACAATGTGTAATTGTTCTCACATTACTTTGACATAAGTCATTTCTAATGGCGTTCATCTGGTTTCCCTGGGCATTACAAACAGAGACACGGAGACAGGGTCCTGAGCATGTCCAAAAGAGCAGCTTCGTTCAGACCTGACCCAGAACAACTACACGGAAATATAGAAAACTGTCAGATGTATTACAGATGAAGAGCGAGAGAAATAGTCAAAACAAAGCCCACAGACGAACACACAATCGCACCCCCTACACACACACACACACTATCGCACCCCCTACACACACACACACATAATCGCACCCCCTACACACATCTTCATAACAAAATAAAAACTTTCCAGGCCAAGTCTCAATCAATGTTGTAGAGAGAAAGAGAGAGAAAGCCACATGTTTTAGATCAGCCTCTGAGAGAAAAAGTGAGGTAACGGTGATGTCATGTTTGTCTTTTGGACTGGTTCAAATAAAAGGACTTGATGCTTCTAAATGGTGTAATGCTCCCTCTCTCTCTCCCAAACCAAATACACACACATACAGGCAAGCATGGAGGAACACACCAACAAAACGTAAAAGTCACACACCCACCCACCCACACACACCCATCCACCAAACACACACACCCATCCACCAAACACACATACATTTACAGGCATAGTTCCACACACATGCATGCACTTACGCACTGGAACACACACACCGAGTTGATGGTGCATGTTACAACAAGCCCTAGCTGCTCTTCTATATAGAGTTGAGCCTATCGAGAAGCTACGTATTCACCAAAACAAACACGAACTCTTTCAAGCCTTCCTCAGTACACAGACGTATTTCATACAGGTTTGATTTCATACAACACAACGCTGCTAACAGTTGAACAAGGCTTAGTGTTCCAGTTGGACAGACGTCTGTCACTACAAATACAGTGTTCTGCACTGATTGTAGCCACTTTCCCGTCACTGAAGGTGTGTATTGTTGGAGCCGCCTGCAAAAGTCCAAATGGTTAATAGGCCTTATTCCTCTACGTGTACTCACTAGGTAAAATGGACCATGGTGGACACTGTACTTCCTGCCTACTTAGACAGACCTTGGTATTGGCTGGCCAGCTAGCGCCTTGGGGTGATTGTAAAGCCATTCATTTGGAAAGGGAAAATATACAGAGGCAAGGAGAGAGAGAGAAAGAGAGCAAGAGAAAGAGCGGAGAGATCATTAGGTTGGAGTGATAGAGGAAGTGACACTACTGTGCCAAAAACAAGCACTAGCAGTATACGGTTCCCTGGGATAGGGTGAAGGCCTAGCCTGGATTTGGATTTCAGGTCCATCTGCTGAACAGAACACACACACCAAAACAACTGTGGTGAAAAATCAAGCATCTCAGATTCAGAGTTACACCCTTTCAGAACCGATTATCATATTTATCTTGGCTGGCCCTTTTAACTCCAGGCAGTCTGCTCTCTGGTCCTGGTGTTGAAATGGATATCCTTAGAGGGTGATAAGTTGAGAAATATCAGTGCTGAGGTGATCTGGATAGTCGGGGAAGTGTGTGTGTGTGTGTGTGTGTGTGTACCTGTATCCCTTTATCTTTGATCTATCCAGACATAGTAGACTACAGGGGAGAGAGGACTGAAACCACAAGGCCTTCAAGGGGTCTGGAAGATATGAGTGATTCAGCACTGAACACCATACTGTAGGTTAAAACCAACTCTGTAACAATCTATGATTAAACACATATTTATCTTGTCTAGTCATACCACTGGGGTGTGTGTGTGGTCTGCATATGGGTTCCTTTTTGATACTGTAGTAGCTCACTGTCTGGATTATGTTTCAAATGAGTTACCAGTGTAGTTAGAGTGCAATTACCTACAATTACACCAAGACATTTACATTCCATGTAGAGAGTGACAGTGATTGCACCACTTTGATAAAGGACTGGAACTGTACAGTGTCAGCTGATATCAAAGGGGTTTATCTCCCAGCCAGACTCTCAGTTGGAAATACAGAGAAATATGAAGACAGAGGGGACCTGGTTCTTTTCCCGAGTTCCCAGTTGTCTTGAATGCACCAATATTCTCCTCTTCACCACGAGTGTTTTTGCATGCTGCATGCATACCGTACAACTTTCACGCTTTCCGTAAACAAAAGGTAGTTTCATGCAATAACACGCCAACATATTTAGCATTTTTGAAAAGAGTGTCACTTATTTACTTTCCCTAGTCGAACTACAGTAGGCTAACCTATATTGATTGGCTGGTTGCCATGATTACATACTGTAGCCACCACCACGCGAAGACGTTTACAAAACACATTATAGTATCATACACACTCATTGACGGAGGATACAATTTACATTGTTGCACCACGTTGCATAGGCAACTTCAAATGCGTGCCACCACATGCCACCACGGTTTGCCAGATAATAGGCTGCTACTGTCTGACGCGCGGTGAACGTTCATCAAAATCACACACACAGGTTAACATTCTTACTAGATGTAAACGAATATGCTACGACTATTAATATACATAAATGAGCTAACATTTTAAAGTGCATTTACCTGATAAACTCGTGGAAGCTGGATGAATTGAGAATAAATTAATTTTATTCAGGACCACAGCACGCCACTCCGCAAAGTGCTCTGATCTTTGATTCAAGCGTTTTGAATTAAAGCGATGGACCACACGAAGAGAACGCCTCCTTCACTGACGACAAACTAAAGTGATATGCCTAAACTGATCCCAACACGTATTCAAAACCAAGCCAGATGGTGTAGAGATTTAAAATATATGAATGCGGAACCACAGAGTCACTATTTGGCAGGAAGTCGTTTCTGACTTTCCTTTGCTTTATGTGAATGTGCATAAATTTGGCAAACCTCTCCTACAGTAGACCTATAACTTGTGTTATTATAAGTTATAGGCCTACTGTAAATAATTAGGCTATACATTTACGCACGGCAAAACAAAATGGCAAACTGTCCAGTCTTTATCACAATCTGAATAGATGGACCATGAATCATACGACTAGGCCTATATCTAACTCACAAAAACAACATAGGCACTTTTTCGTTAATAAAACATGTATAAAAATGACTATGGCAGAGTATTATGCCTATATAGGTCAGTTGTTCTGACTAGGGGACTAGGACTGTGCTTCCCATTGACCTGACTGTAACCAGAGCCTGCTATGGCGTTCAGTAAATAGTCTAGTCAAGTGGACGAGAAGAAACAACGCCCACATGCGTTCTGCATAGGTCTATATCATTTCACCAGTTTATCCCATGCAAAACTCAACTCTATGTCATATACGTACGACTAAACATGCATGCCATAGATATATGTAGGCTACTCACCACAGTCGCACTTTGAATTATCCTGCAGCAGAATTCCCTACTACCTATTGTGCTCTACCGGCTCCGTGCAACCTCCATGGCATTTAACCGACACCGCCTCTGTCTGCTAGGGTAGCGCATTCCTGCAAACGAGACCATTCCGAAAATGTATCATTATAGAAGTAGGAGCTTGGATCCTACAGCCATATACAATTATGCATCTGTTTGATTTTTTTTTTTTACACTAAATGTCAACAACACCAGTTACTTTAAAATATTATGGATTACAACTTTATACAAAATGTAGGGCGGGTCCCTCTGTCCGATTGGGGTCAGTTGACACATTTTTATATTCCATCTTTAACAACACTCTCAACTGTATGTTCCTCAAAAACGTCAGAAAGATTACAATTTCCTTACACGAATTGTCCTGAACAGACGTATCACCTGCCCAGAAGATGCTGCTGGTGATGGAGCCTCTCCAGCGGTTTCCATGTTACACTAAGGCCACCTAGTGGCCATTCTCACTTTGCCGTAGAAGTGCTGAGGCTACTCAGAAGTGAAGCAGACCGTCTGAATATAAATCCGATTTGTAGCAGGTAGTACATACAAACTAGATGTCTAAACATGACCAAGGTGAGTGTACTTGTGCTTATAGAATTATTCCCCCGCACCTGCAACAAGAAAACTCAGATATGCCAGTGCTTTTACTCTTTTATATAATTCATTTGAAAAAGGATGTCTGGTGGCATAACACAGCCTACAGCTGCTCAGAAAGATTGCAATTCTGTATGCAGCTCAATTCATACAAGATGTGTTTATGATTGTAGGGTTTCTATGGTAGACCACATACTGACCAGGTATGGTAGGCCCGCTTAACACTGGTGGTGTGAGCCAGGGTTTCCCAAACATCGGTCCCTAACGCTACACAGCTGATTCAAATCATCAACGTTTTATGATGAGTTGGTGATTTGAATCAGCTGTGTAGTGCTAGGGCAAAAACCAAAAACGTGTACCCAGGGGGGGGGCTCCAGGACCGAGGTTGGGAAACCCTGGTGTAGGCTATGTATAGCTTTGAGTTTAACTGTAGGCCTACTAGAATAAAATGGTAGGCCTGATTTTGTATATGCCAGATTTCTTCACAAATTACAAAAA